>NW_023590221.1:0-122522 GCF_901709675.1 Syngnathus acus
AAACATGCTTGGTAGGCCGATTGAAGACTCCAAATTGTCCCTAGGTGTGAGTGCGAGTGCAAATGGTTGTTTGTCTCTGTGTGCCCTGCGATTGGCTGGCAACCGGTTCAGGGTGTCCCCCGCCTACTGCCCGATGACGGCTGGGATAGGCTCCAGCACGCCCGCGACCCCCGTGGGGACTAAGCGGTTCAGAAAATGGATGGATGGATGGATGTTACATCAGGCCCGTTCTCAGCTTCTCGTTTGTGTTTATGTCACGTTAGCATACCGTATCGTTTAGCCTGTTGTTGCTCGTTCTTGTCTGTTCTTGGTGTTGGGTTTTGTCAAATAAATTTCCCCCAAAATACGACTAATACTCCGGAGCGACTTATATATGAGAGAACGCTCACGGAACACATGCGCGCGTAACTATTATGTGGATTTTAACCGTCTGTAAAGGTTTCTAAAACAGTTCTGAAATGGGGCAATCTGCTGGTCCAGTTCGCATATGCCTGCCTTCATGTTTAGAGAGCACTACCTTTAGGGGGAGCATTAGAGATTAAAGGTGAGGGGGTTATGGTAGGCGGGTTAGCAGGTTAAGGGTTAATTATTAGGGTTTGGTAATTGTTGGGGTTTTAGGGTTAGCGTTAGGGCTTGAAGTTGGGGAATTGGGAGCCTTAGGCCAACCAGATTCCATTTATTCCATAAATCACTGACATTCAGTCTTCAGGTCCATGTCACATGGGCTTCCAATCGGAATGTAACGGTGTCAGCTGGTCTACTATGGGGCTCATTGGTGCAGGGGAATGATTCTCGCCTAGGGTTCTTTGATTACCCGGGTTAAACCCCCGGACGAGCTCTTCTTTGAAACACTGTTGTCTATCGTTGTGTGGACTGTTTGATAGGCCAATGTTACACAGAATGTAACATGGTCTGCGAGCTTTCTTTGAGGCTCGTTGGTCTAGGGCAGGGGTGTCAAACTCATATTTGTCGCGGGCCACATTGTAGTCAAAGTTTCCCTCGACGGGCCATTATGACTGTCAACCCAAATAAATAAACGCCTCATATTATATACAGTATAAGCTACAAAACAAACTGACAAATAATTGTTTTTTCAAATCAGACTAGTGGAATCTTTTCAAATATTTCAAAAATAATTTTAAGAAGATTCTTAAAAGTTACGACAATTTGCAATTTTAGTATGACATAAATTTAATGCACAATTTGTCGTCGCGGGCCACAGAAAATGATACGGTGGGCCATAACTGGCCCCCGGGCCTCGAGTTTGACACCGGTGGTCTAGGGGTATGAATCTTGCTTTGGGTGTGAGAGGTCCGGGGTTCAACTCCCAGATGATCCCTTTGTTAAAACATTGCTGTTGATCAACTAGCCCCATTTCATCTGAGGTGCATGTCACATGGGCTGTCAATTGAAACGAAACGAGTTGAGTTAATTTACTTTGGGTCTCTTAAATCTGTTGTTTTGATTCTCATCACTTGAATCTGCCGTCATGTGTCATCCATTGCACCACTCACCCTACAAGACTGTATCGACTGTAAACTTGTTTGAAAAACTGTCATTGTCCAAAGGAAGGCTGTTTAGCAACAGTGACCAGCGGACAAATTCAACAAGGTAATTTGATTATACCATAATCCGGATTTGAATCGAACACAACCATTAGCCACTACACGATCATGGCCTGTATGCAGTAGCGTTAAAAAGTAGTGCGTATTGGCCATGATCGTATAGTGCAGTGGTTCCCAAACTTTTGCAGGGTGGCGCCCCCTTTGGCTCCCCAGTGAGTTCCTAGCGCCCCCCCCCCAACCCCCCCCCCCCCCCAAAGCACATATGGAAACAAACCTCTTTCTTGATATTTGGTTTGCTGCAATTTGAAAAGAGAAAGGTTAAACACAAATGTGTATTTCACAAATAAAACCCAATTTAGTATTTAGTAAACCAATTTATTTTTTAGCAGTTTTAACTGTTTCAGCAACATAGAATCGTAAATAAACATTCCACCAGTAACCTTCATTCTCTCACACGTAATATTAATGGGATGGATGTGCTTGGTGCAGGGACATAAGCTTCTCAACATCAGGCTGGAACTCACTAAGAAGAAGTCGTAGATCCCCGCGGTCAGTAATTTTCAGTCGGTTTCTTTGCTTGGAAAGAAGCAAGGTGACTGCACTGAAGCCCCGTTCTACTAAATATGATGTTGGGAAGGCAATGAAGTACATCTTGACCTTGTTCCACAGCACTTGATAGCAGTCAGAGATTTTTTATAAATAAATAATACATTTATATAAATAAATAAATAATACATTTATATAAATAAATAAATAATACATTTATAATATCATTACCATTACGTTGAATTAGTGGGAGCACTGAGTTTGTTTCTCAGAAACGAGCCGGTCCCATCTAGACGTAATCGGAGACAATGACACCCGAAGTGATTTAAGGTTTGTCTTTTATTGCAGGATGCTTGGTCTCCATGTGTTGAAGTAGTTTTGAATGCTTCACTGCCTGGTTAGTTAGCCTGTCGCCACATATTAGCTTTGCGGGCTCGACTGGGGAAACATGTCACGTGACCGGGACGAGTGTCTTGACCTGAATTAATTGATCGTCGATAAAAAAAAAAATTCTGTGCGGCTTGGCGGCCCGGTACCAAGTGACCCACGGACCGGTACCGGTCCGCGGCCCGGTGGTTGGGGACCACTGCCCTAACCAGCTCAACACAACACAACACAACACAATACAACACGGCGCGTTCTGGCGAGTCCCCAATTTCATGTTGACTTGAACTCAAGATGATGTTGACCGCCAGAATGCGGTTTTTATTATAAGATAAAATTCTGAACATTACAAGCTTGAAATTACAAACCTGAGCTTTTGCTTTTGTAGTCTATGCTGTCGGATCTGACTGGGCCAGAGCGGCGTGTTGTGTACAAATTGACTGCCGCCCCCCTACCGCCCCCCTACCGCCCCTTTCTTCCTCACCGCCCCCCCAGATCTTTCCACCGCCCACTTTGGGAACCACTGAGTTAGATGAAGTGGCTGGGGAGAGGGAAGTCTGGGAGTCCCTCCTGAAGCTGCTGCCCCCGCGACCCGACCCCGGATAAGCGGAAGAAGATGGATGGATGGATGGACTTCTTGACAGATTAAGTGTATATATAACTACCGTATTTTTCGAACTAAAAGTCGCTCCGGAATATACGGCGCATTAGCCATAAAATGCACAATAAAGTGAGAAAAAATATATATATGTCACTCCGGAGTATAAGTCGCATTTTGGGGAAATTTATCCGAAAAATCCAACACCAAGAACAGACATGAACGAGCAACAACAGGCTAAACGATAGGTATACTAATGTGACATAAACACAAATGAAGAGCTGAGGACGGGCCTGATGTAACATTCAGAGTTATTCAAAAAACTATTACATAAATAACACGTTTATCAAACTATCTGTGTCACTCCAATTCATTAAGTCCATCGATTGTCCTTTATGGAAACGATGCCACGTATGTGCCGCGCCGCTGACGTCTAAATATTCAAAATATTCCACAGACCCATAAAACGATATATAAAGTATATATGTGTGTCTGACTTCATAAGTGTGTCTGACTTCATAAGGTGTGTCTGACTTCATAAGTGTGTCTGACTTCATAACACCAAGTCGGGTTGTTGTGATGCGTCTAGTGTGTTGGTGGAGTGCCCAGTGCATGTCACTTCTCATTGTCAACCCTCACCGCTGGCTAGCAGTATGCGAACGGGAGAGCCGAGTGCGTAAGTCTCTCCCTGCCAGTACATAGCCTCTCTAACAGCAAGCCCTATGTAGTGCCTCCACGCGGCGACACATGGTAACCGGGTGGGTACAACACGGACCCAGGCTAAACTACAAGGGACTCAGAGGAGGTTTGGCCCCTAGACGTGCGGCACGCAGGCCCACCGGTGTGTGGACACGCCCTGGTGCCCACGAACCAGCCCCCAACTATGGGTTAAATAGTACCACTGCCCAGTGGGCTCCTCGGGAGAGGAATGGGCTAAGGGAGTCAACCCCTACAGAAAATCAATTTCCCCTTGGGTTGGTGTCAGGAAGGGCATCCGGCTGTAAAATGTTTTGCTCCAAAAATTCTCAGTATGGCTAGACAAACCTTGAGCCTTAAGTACTCCGTGGGCATTTTCATCAGCCTACGACAAAAAGAATGATGGAAAAGGAGGCCAAACCGCAGGTAGATTATACGACGGCCCTCAGCCCGATGGACTGCGGGGAGGCCTGAACGGGAACAGAGAGGGGCAGGAGGCACGTCTTAGGGTGGCTACATGGAACATCGGCAGCATGTCACACCGATCGGGGGAGGTGGTTGAGGCTCTACACAGAAGAAGCGTGGATGTCTGCTGTGTCCAGGAGTCGAGATGGAAGGGTGGAAGTGCAAGGATGCTGGATGCAATCGGCAGAAGGTAGTTCTTCTGGCAAGGCTGCAACGAAGGGACTGGTGGTGTTGGAGTACTTATTGCTGAAAAGTGGATAGATCAAGTGCTAAGCATTAGCAGGGTAAATGAGCGGATCATCGTTGTGAAGTTGATCGTTGGGAAGCGACTGACAAACGTAATTTCAATCTATGACCCTCAAGTTGGCAGAAGTCAGGACGAGAAGGATGCGTTCTGGGACAAGGCCATCATGGTGCTGTCAGGGATCCCCCAGAATGAGGTTATAATTCTGGGAGGTGATCTGAATGGACACGTGGGGAGGGAGTCAGATGGCTTTGAGGAGGTACATGGGGGACAGGGGTACAGCATGCGGAACGCAGAGGGAGAGAGGATCCTGGAGTTCGGCGACGCACTGGAGCTGGTGCTGTGCAACACGCTTTTCAAGAAGGACAAAGCCAAATTAGTAACATACAGTTCGGGTGGCTGCAAGAGCACAATAGATTATATCATTGTAAGGATGTGGATTAGTGGTTAGGGATGGAGCACTATGGACGAGTCCGGTCAGAGAATCTTGCATCAACTTTATTCTCAACAGCAGTGAGTATATAGGTTTCCAGGAGTGTATGTTAGTGGGTTTGAGTGTGTACTTGTGTGTGTGTGTGTGTATGTGTGTGTGTGTGTGTGTGTGTGTGTGTGTGTGTGTGTGTGTGTGGTCTATACAGAAGGAAAACAAAGAGAAATAATGTAATCAGATTATGACAGTCAGATTACATCATCTAATAAACATATGCATAAACAGCCATGTAGGGCATCTCAACCACAACAGCACAATGCAAGCAACAACAACTGATATACAGGGCAACAAACTTTACCACTGCTACCACCCTTAATGTACATTCAATAAGTGCGTTGCTGCCGCTTTAAGACGTGCACTGCTGGCCGACGGCACTCGGTGTCGGTAATAACAACGTATAGTACACAACTGAACTAAACACAGTAATACATTTCTAACGCTATAGGCACACGTTTGACAAACATATGACGATAGTACGCAGACAACATGGCGGCACCCCGTGCGAAGCCACTAACCACGCACTTATCCCATACAAGTTATATCCGCTCGTACCAGCAACAGGAAGTAAACAAAGATATGTTCGCTCCCCCAAGTGTACAGGCCAGCCTGCATAACTCACCTGGGGTTTCATAAACGCACACAAATGTCACGGGAAAAAGGGGTTTCGTAAATCCGTTTTCCTCCCTAAGCGCGAGACCAACAAAGGAGCGCGCAGCGTTCTCATAAGCGTCCCGCTTTCTGAGGAGGCATTCAAGTGCACCTCGGAAAAGTCGGTGTCGGATCAATAGACTTTCGGACAAAGCCGCCCCCAACTGTCCACGTGGCAGTTGAATGAATGGGAGAAAGTCTATTTGGTTGTCCCTTCTTCGTCCTTGTCGTCAACAGCTGGAAGAAGAATGAGTCTGGCGACAGGACGAACATAGATGCGGTCTTTTACCTGAACCGTGGCAGTCCGAATGCGTCCATCTGCTCCTGAATGCGTCAGGGTAATCCGGCCTACGGGCCATGATGCGCGGGGGAGTTGAGGATCCACGATTAGGACAACGTCGCCTATGGAGAGTGCCTTACCATCTTTCCTCCACTTACTACGCTCTTGGAGCCCTGGAAGGTAGTGACTGATGAAGGATGCCCAGAAACGATCGGCGATGAATTGACTGTGCCTCCATCGTCTCCTTCCTAGGTCACTGGGGTCATAGACAGCTTGAGGAAGGGATGAATCGTGACGACCCATAAGGAGGAGGTTAGGTGTGACTGGGTCAGGATCCGAGGCATCTGATGACAAATAGCCGAGTGGTTTTGCATTTAATATCCCTTCAACTTCCACTAGAGTTGTCATAAGGACAGATTCAGGAACAGTCTGGTCTCTAAGGACAACACGGAGCGCAGACTTGATTGATCTCACTTCCCTCTCCCATGTGCCACCAAAGTGCGGCGCACTAGGAGGATTGAATCGGAAGGATATTTGCTGTTCAGCAAGTTGGTCTTTCAACTCAGGTGCCATGGCAACGACGGCTTCACGCAACTCCCCCTCACCACCGACAAAGTTGGTGCCATTGTCCATGAGAAGCTCAAATGGTCTCCCACGTCGAGAAATGAATCTTCTCAAAGACAACAGGAAAGCGTCCGTGTCCAGGCTCTCCAACAGATCCAGGTGTACCGAGCGAGTTGTCATGCACTTATACACTATACCCCACCTTTTCTCAGTGCGGCGACCGATCCTCACTTGAAAAGGTCCAAAGCAGTCAACTCCTGTTGAATAGAATGGTGGCTTATAGAGTCGTAGTCGAGCTGGTGGGTAATCAGCCATCTTCGGTACATCCGGTTTTGCTCTCCATCGTCGACACTCCAGGCATGTATATTGATGCTTTCTAATGGCCTCTCGACCACAAATTATCCAGAACCGGCGTCTGAGCTCAGCAAGCACGCGTTCTGGTCCCGGGTGTAGTAGAGAATCATCAGCATTCTTAATGATGAGCTTAGTCACATGATGACTTGGGTCCATGATAACTGGGTGGATGGTATCCAGGTCTAGTCCTTCAGCATACCTCAATCTACCACCGACTCTCAGCAGCTCTGTGGTTTTGTCGTATTCTGGTGACAGGGATATAAGACGACTGTTTAACGGAAGCGCACGTCCAACTTTGAGGGCTCTCAATTCATCAGCAAAGCAGTCTTCTTGGGCCTTTTGAAGCATATCCAAGATGGCGGCGCCCCAGTTGGCCGCGGCCGCTACGGGTCTCAGCAATCGACGAGTATTTTCACAAAATATGTCGCCTAGGACACTACAAACAACACAAAGTTTAGTTTATCCATCCAGTAGATTAGTGTATGATCGCCAGCGCCTGCTGGAGGTACGGTCATCAAGTGTTTTCGGACTCGTAGCCACAACTACCCTAGTCTGTTTGCGTAGCCTTGGAGTGCTTAGGGCGCTAGCCCCAGAAGCTCACGACGCAGCGGGCTCGCCGGGCAGCACACGCCGGAGGAGGAGTAAGCGTAGGCGGTGTGACCGGCGGCGAAAGCGCGGCTGTCGAGGTGGGCTAACGGCTAAGCTTAGAGCTAACCCCTACAAACCGCCGCTTCCATCCATCTTCCTCTCCAACGTCCGCTCACTGGATAATAAAATGGACCATCTAAAACTGGAACTCTCTTCAAAGAGGGAAGTTAGAAACTGCTGCGCTCTCATCCTGACGGAGACATGGCTGAACTCATCAATGCCGGACAACGCCGTTAGCCTGGAGGGGCTCGCTACATTCCGCGCCGACAGAAACAGCGAGCTAAGCGGTAAATCCCGAGGAGGCGGGCTGTGTGTCTACATCAACAACAACTGGTGCAAAAATGCTAGATCTGTCGCTAGCTTCTGCTCTTCGGACATCGAGCTTTTGACTGTTAACTGCAGACCCTTCTACCTGCCCAGAGAGTTTACTGTTGTTAGCATCACGGCTGTGTACGTGCCTCCTAGCGCTAACACTAAAGAGGCCATGAGGGTTCTCTATCGGACAATCAGTGAGCTGCAATCCACGCACACAGAGGGGGTTTTCATCATTGCTGGGGACTTCAACCAGGCTAGCATGAAGACTATTCTCCCTCATTTTTACCAACACGTGGATTTTCCAACTCGGGGAGAGAACACTCTGGACTTGGTTTACACCAATATAAAGGATGCATTCAGAGCAGCCCCCCGCCCCCACCTCGGCTCTTCAGACCACCTATCTGTTATGCTAATCCCTGCATACAGGCCCCTGCTGATCAGAGCAAAACCCACAGTGAAGCAGGTGAGGGTGTGGTCTGAGGGGGCCATGGAGGCACTCCAGGACTGCTTTGAGTGCTCTGACTGGGACATGTTCAAATCAGCAGCAACATATGACAATCAGATCGACATTGATGAGTACGCCATGACTGTGTCAGCCTACATCAACAAATGCTCCGAGGACGTCAGCACCACTAAGAACATCATCACCCGAGCCAACCAACGACCCTGGATGACTGAGGAGGTACGTCATACGCTACGAGCACGGAACTCAGCCTTCAAGTCTGGCGACAAGGAGGCACTGAGGACAGCCACGACGCCAATAACACCAGGAGTATGTGACAAGGCATACGGGTGATCACGGACTACAACTTACCCTCCCCCCCGGTGGGTGAGGTTGATGCTGACTTCCTAAATGGTCTAAATAACTTCTTTGGGCGTTTTGAGGCACTAAACAGCACTCCTGCAGTTAAAACTGTTCCCCACCAGGAAGAGGAGGCCCTCTGCCTTGACTCAGCCGACGTGTGGAAGACTCTGAGAAGAGTCAACCCACGTAAGGCCCCAGTCCCCGACAACATACCTGGGCGGGTGTTCAAGGAATGTGCAGGCCAGCTGGCTGGTGTCATCATAGACATTTTTAACATCTCGCTGGACCAAGCCAAAGTGCCAGTGTGCTTCAAGGCTGCCTCCATCATTCCGGTGCCGAAGAAACCTCAAATCACCTCATGGAATGACTACAGACCTGTGGCACTGACTCCCATCATGATGAAGTGCTTCGAAAGGCTGCTCAAAGATCACATCGTCTCCAGACTCCCCCCAACATTCGATCCGTTCCAGTTTGCCTACCGGCAGAACCGCTCTACTGAGGATGCCATCTCCTCCGTTCTTCACCTGAGCCTGGCTCACCTGGAGGAGAGGAACACCCACGTGCGGTTGCTGTTCCTGGACTTCAGCTCAGCGTTTAACACCATCATTCCACAACATCTGGTGGAAAAACTGGAACACCTGGGCTTCAGCACCCCCCTTCGGAACTGGCTGCTAGACTTCCTCACCAACAGACCTCAGTCAGTCCGGGTCGGACAGAACACCTCAGATGTCATCACCCTCAGCACAGGCTCCCCTCAGGGCTGCGTCCTGAGCCCCCTGCTGTTCACCCTGATGACACACGACTGCGCCCCCAGGTTCACCACCAATCACATCGTGAAGTTTGCAGACGACACAACGGTGGTGGGCCTCATCAGGGACAACAACGACCTGGACTACAGAGAGGAGGTGGAGCTGTTGGTGGGCTGGTGCAGAGAAAATAGCCTGATCCTGAATGTGGAGAAGACGAAGGAGATCATCGTCGACTTCAGGAAGAACCAGCCTCACCACGCTCCACTGATCATCAACAGCTCAGCTGTGGAGGTGGTCAGCAGCACTAAATTCCTGGGGGTCCACATCACAGACGACCTCACCTGGACTGTGAACACCACAACACTGGTCAAGAGGGCACAGAAGCGCTTGTACTTCCTGCGGAGGATGAGGAGAGCCCACCTGCCCCCACCCATCATGAGGACGTTCTACCGAAGCACCATAGAGAGCATTCTGACAAGCTGTCTCTCGGTGTGGTGTGGAGGTTGCAGCGCCTCCGATTGGAAGAACCTGAGGAGAGTGGTGAGGACAGCAGAGAGGATCATCGGGGCTCCTCTTCCCTCCATTCAGGACTTGTCATCCCAGCGCTGCGTGTCCCGAGCCCATAATATTATCAGTGACCCATCACACCCCCACCATGGACTGTTCTCCCTGCTGCCCTCTGGGAAGAGGTTTCGCAGCATCCGCTGCAGGTCCACCAGGTTCTGCAATAGTTTTTTCCCTGCTGTCGTCAGACTGTTGAACATTCAAACGTAGCATTCCTCTGCACACTTGTAAATACTGCTTTTGTCTCCTGCACTGTTTACATACTTTATCACTGCTGCACTTTGTACTTTATAATTATCTTATTTCATATTTTTATATAGAATGTCACTTTTTTAACCAGCCGAAATACCACTACATTGTTGAAAGCCGTATGGAACGAAATTTCGTTTTGTACACACCTAGTGTTGACAAAATGACAATAAAGTTCTGTCTAAGTCTAAGTCTAAGTCATAAGCTTCTCTGCTTGAAGGAAATCTGTTGCTGAACACTTTGCTGTGGTGTTAGTGTTGGCCGCCCCATGAAGGGAGCTAGCGGTTTCCTGAAGAAGCTCTTGCCAAGTGGAGAACTTACTCAGGTCAGGATGTTGTGTGGGCAAGGCGCTGGAGACTGCTCCCACGAAGGCTGACTTCCTTAACTCGGTAGTGTCTGGTTCTGCCTCAGATGAGGGCATGATGGGCCACTCTCTCTCTGGCAAAAGGAGGAAATGTGGACCTTTGTTCCAGCGGTGATCCTGCACCATCTCTTTCAAGGTGAGTCCTCGGGTTATGTCATCTGCGGGATTGTGTAGACTACCAACATACCGCCATTGAGATGGACTGGTAAGATTCTGGATTTCTGCTACACGTGTTCCAACAAATACTTTGTAGCGGCAGGATTCTGATTTAATCCAGTACAGTACTGTTGTGGAGTCAGACCAAAGAGTGATGTGCTCAGGCGTTACTGTGAGCTCAGTCTCGATCACTTTTGCCAGCTGTGCCCCTGTAAGTGCGGCGCTGAGCTCGAGACGCGGGATGGACAGCTGCTTACGCGGCGCAACTCTCGATCTGGCAAACACAAAGGAAACGAAGACTTGTTGTCTGTCATCCGTTATTTGCATGTAAGCTACTGATCCGTAGGCGCGCTCTGAAGCATCACAGAAGATGTGAATATGACGGGCTGCATTGACGGTATTTCCACTGGCTGGTGAATAGGGACGAGATAACTTGAGTTGCTGCAGAGTAGGAATTTCCTGCACCCAACTCAACCATTTTCCGAGAAGTTCAGATGGTTGAATCTTGTCATCCCAGCCAATGTTAGCCTTCCACATGTCCTGGACAAGCACTTTACATCTTGTGGTAAATGGCACAATGTAGCCCAATGGGTCGTAAAGCTTGGCAAGGACGCTGTAGACGTTACGTAGAGTGGCAGCTAGAGGCTCGTTAGAGCGATGCTTATAACTCAACGTGTCGCTCAAACAATCCCGGCACAGTCCAAGTGTGGGCTCTTGAAGGTTGTCACTGGCCTTGGACAGCCATAGCTCACTGCTAGTCGATTGTGCTTCAGGGGGTAGGTGTGCGACAACTTCAGGCACATTACTGGCCCATTGTCTGATCTCAAAACCTCCCTTTCTCAGAAGTGCTCGCAAGTCATCGACCAAAGCCTTGGCATCTTCTGGTTTACTTACACTGTGGAGGCAATTGTCGACATAGAAGGACTGCTCGATCACATGCGTGAGGGGGGGATCTGGAGGTTCGTGGTCTCTGACGTGCTGCTGCAGGGCGAAGACGGCGCAACAGGGGCTACACGTTGTTCCAAATGGTAACACCTCCCATTGGTATATCCGTGGTTCAGACGTTCTTTGCATGTCCCGCCACAGGAAACGTAGGAGAGGTTTGTCTTTTGGCATCAAGCGGATCTGATGGAACATTGACTTGATATCTCCGCTGATGGCGACAGCATGACATCGAAACCGCATCAGGACACCAATCATGGTTGGACCAAGCGTCGGTCCCGGGAGGAGTTGGTCATTCAATGAGAGGCCATTGAAGGAGAAGGAACAATTGAAGACAACTCTGTCCTTTCCATTGTGGTGCACCATATGGTGTGGTACATACCACGATTCGGTGAAAGTTGCGGCCTCTTCCGTAGAGATCTCTGAAACGTAGCCGGCCTGAAGTAGTTTGTCCATCTCCGTACAGTATGAAGCCGCTCGAACTGTGTCCTTGGCTAGCCGCCGTTCAGTGCAACGTAGGTTGGGCATCACAGCAGCCGGCGAAGCACAAAGTGGGATGACTGGCTGACGCCTCAACAGTGGAGTAGCATAGCGCTGAGTACCGTCAATAGATACGCGTTCAGAGGCTGTCTGTAGGAGGGTGAGAGCCCGCTGGTCTTGCTTAGAACGGGTTGCAGTCTTCTCTGTCAGGTTCCCACGTCACCTGACTTCCAGCCGAGCCCGACCCATGTAATTGCTAGCACCTGCTACAGCTCGTTAGGCTCCCCATTTAACCTCTCTGTGTTCTGCCAGTAGTTGTCAGTTCGTCTGATTACCCTGCACGTGATACTGCTACCTTTTTGTCCCCGGACCAAACTTTGTAGCCAACTGCTTCCCTGAACTTCGACCACGCTCCAGATCGCCGCCTGTCCTGACTACTTGCTTGACCTTCGACCACGCTCCAGATCGCCGCCTGCCCTGACTACTTGCTCGTTCTACGTCCCCGTTTTCCCTCTCACCATTAAAGGATCGTGCTGCACTTGGTTCCCTGTCTTTGTTGCCTGACAGAACGAACTGACCAGAAATGCAACCAGCGCACGATTCCCTAGACATGGCCCGCTTGACCCACACGGAGTGGGAGCTCGGCAAGACCACAGAGGAGATGGCGGCGTTAACTAGGGTCGTCCAGCAGCAGCAACAGCAGCTCCAGCTGCAGCAACAGCAACTGCAGCAGCAGCAACAGCAACTGCAGCAGCAGCAACAGCAACTGCAGCAGCAGCAACAGCAACTGCAGCAGCACCATCAGCTCCACCAGGAACTGGTAGAGGCTCTCAGGGACCACAGAGACTTGGCTCCTCTGGCTGCTGCAGATCGGTTTGCGCCAACTCTGTCCACATCCGTGCCGCTCAGCCCCGCCGATCAGCCCACCGTTATGACCACGCCCCGTCCTGCCTCGGCACCCGGGCAGTACGTGGACGTCCCTGAGCCCAGACTCAGCAACCTCGCAAGGTTCGACGGTGACCCCAAGTACGTCCGGGCCTTTCTGACGAACTGCCGCGTCTTGTTCGACCTCCAGCCCGTCACATTTGCCACGGAACCAGCCAAGGTGGGTTTCGTGCTCACTCACCTGACGGGCGAGGCATGGCTGTGGGGAACGGCAGAATACGAGCGGCAGGGACCCGCCTGTTCGTCGTTTGACGCCTTCGCCGCTGAGATCCTGCGCGTGTTTGACTTGGGCTCCGCCTCGGAGGACGCCTCCACAGAGCTCCTCACGCTGCGCCAAGGCAGCAGGTCCGTCGCCCAGTACGCCATCCGGTTCCAGACGGTGGCGCGTCGTAGCGACTGGAACACCCCGGCTCTCGTCGGTGCCTTCATCCACGGACTCGCGGAATATATCAAGGACGAGTTGGTGTCCTGCGAGCGCCCACAGACCCTTGAAGTGGCCATGGACCTGGCAGTACGGGTGGACCGGCGGATCCAGTCGAGGCGACGCGAGGAGAGGAGAGTGTCTCCGCCCCCCCGTCGCCGTGACATCAGCCCGACACCTCGGGTGTCAGGGAGAGCACCGGTTTTTTCACCTGACCTGTCGTCCGCCAGGGACCCTGTCCACGTAAGCCAGCGCGCCTTTACTGCTCCTCACACCCAGCCCAGCTGGTCAGAACCGATGGAGATCGGACGCACCTCTCTCTCTGTGAGGAAACGCAGTCAGCGCATCAGAGAGGGGCTTTGCCTGTACTGCGGGGGTGAGGGTCACTGGGTGGTCTCTTGTCCGACGAGACCTAAGGACACCCGCCAAGCAGGGATCCGTGTGGGGTCGGTTTTCTTGCCCCCCACTACCTGTCGCGAGTCCCTGTCCCAGAACCACTACTCGACTCCAGCCCGCGCCCTTGCCTCTCGGCCCTCCGCTTCTCCAATCCGTGGGCAGCGGCCGCGGGTCCGGTCTCGCCGTCGGCCGCAGCGGATGGCCCGGGCCCTTACTCCGCTGCCGTTGCGACGTCCGCAGCCGGGTTCTGCTCCGGTGGGCGGGGTGTTAGGGTCTGACCGGCTTCCTGCTCGGAGTCGTCCGGTAGGGACCCGTCCGGTTCCCGCGCCGGCCCCCTGGTCGGCGTCTCCCGATGCCGCTGCTGGGAAGGTGGACTGGGCGGTAGTGCCGCCTGATGACGGGGCTTGGTCGACATGTTCTGATTCGGACTATTGACTGCCGCACGTCTTGGGTTACCCCCCTCCCGCCCGGTCTCCTGCTCCGTCTTGGGGTTCTGTTTTTGGGACGTCGGGGGCCGTCCCTTGGGGGGGGGTTCTGTCAGGTTCCCACGTCACCTGACTTCCAGCCGAGCCCGACCCATGTAATTGCTAGCACCTGCTACAGCTCGTTAGGCTCCCCATTTAACCTCTCTGTGTTCTGCCAGTAGTTGTCAGTTCGTCTGATTACCCTGCACGTGATACTGCTGCCTTTTTGTCCCCGGACCAAACTTTGTAGCCAACTGCTTCCCTGAACTTCGACCACGCTCCAGATCGCCGCCTGTCCTGACTACTTGCTTGACCTTCGACCACGCTCCAGATCGCCGCCTGCCCTGACTACTTGCTCGTTCTACGTCCCCGTTTTCCCTCTCACCATTAAAGGATCGTGCTGCACTTGGTTCCCTGTCTTTGTTGCCTGACATTCTCACTGATATAAGGAACTGTATCGATATGCCAAAGGCGTTCCACATTCCTGATAAGTTCTGTATATGGTGATTCAGTGGCGATGTGAAAACAGTAAGGCTGGTGAGAAGCAACTGGAATGATGTCCGACGGACCTTGCAAGGACCAACCGAGCCTTGTACAGACTGCCATGGGACTGCCAAATGGGCCTGATCGGACGGGCTGTGTTGGTGAGAGCAGATGGGCCATATCTGAGCCGATGAGGAGTAGAGGTTGTGCTCTGTGAATAGGCGTCAAGGGAAGTCCTTTGAGGTGCTCATAGCGCTTCTGGAGAGCTGCTACTGGGTACGTGTGCTCAGACAAGCTAAGACTATCTGCGGTGAACGCATGTCGAATGCAAAACTTCTGGTTTGGCTTGAAGACAGGGGATACATGAACGCTGACGCAGGAACCTTTCAGCTCCTTCACCTCTTGCTGGACGGTCCTAAGATGTAGCGTCTCTGGGTGTTGTGGGAGTTGTAGTTGTTCTACAGCTTGAGGGAGGATAATCGTTCTCTCTGAACCATCATCAAGCACTGCAAATGTCTCAAGGACGCGATCGCCATGATGTAGAAGCACTTTGACAACTTTCAGTAGCACTCTTTGAGGGCTTCTGGGCTGTTCGATGTAGATACTGGCTGTTGGATTACTAACCAGCAGCACTGTCTGCGAAGACTCTTGGATGGCATCATGCAGAACTGTAAGGTGTTTCTCTTTGCATGTCTTACACGGCCGTTTAAGCGTGCAGGCTGTAGCTTTGTGTGCCCGGCCGCACCTCCAACATCGGTCACCTTCCTGGATCCACTTCTTAATCTCAGCAGGGGACAGTTTCTTGAAGTCGAGACATGAGTTGAGATAGTGCTCCTTATTGTTACAGAATGGGCAATAAGGGCTGAGTTTGAAGGCTTGAGGCTTCGGCCGAGTGGTCTCTTTGGTGGCTCTCTCCCTTGTACAGAGGAAGACTGATGCGGTCTTATCTCTGGGCTTTGCACGAAACTGTTCTCTCTTAGGTGTAGAAGGCCCGGTAGAGTTATAGAGAAGGGTAGCTCGACTGGCCAGACGCTTTGCTTGAGCCTTCATCTGGAGCCATGCGGCAAAGTCAGGCAGGGAGTAGGTGAGCTCTGAACCGGGCTGCAGGATGCCGCGAACGAGGCAATATTCCACAAATCCATCTCTCTGGGATGGAGACAGTTTGCTTAACAGGCGGTCAACATGGGAACCGCACCGGAGCTCGTAACCTACAGGTCCCTCTAGCGTGCGCAGCATACCGACCAGTGACTGGACCGAGAGGGCAAAGGAGTCGAATGCATCAGCATCTCCACATTTGATGGCTGGGGAGTTGAGTATTGCCCTAATTCACTTTGGACCAGTTGTCTCGGTTGTCCGTATTTGTCTTGCAGAGCTCCCACTGCGGCTGTGTATGGTGCCGGGTCATACATGTATGATTTGGCCAACTGCAGAGCACTCGGGAGCTTGAGCTGACCCAGGAGCACTTGATATTTATAGTGTTCGCTGAGATGAGTGTGACTGTTCATCAAGTTGTCGAGTGCCATCTTCAAAAGTGCAAAGTCACTTTCTTTACCACTCTCAAAGAAGGGAAGTGTTGGTTTGGGAATGCCATAGGATGTAGCAATCAAGGTCTCCATGCCTGGGTAGGTCCAAGGCGGTGCAGCGGGGACGGGTGTTGCAGTTGGTGTAATGGGTTGAGCAAATGGCATTGTAGGAGGTGGTGGCATCACTGAAGTTGCCAGTGGTGGTGTTGTGAAGCTTGTACGCTCCCCGTACGGGCCACCACTTGCAATCGGTAGCGTTCCAACTGCATGGCTTGTTACCGTGGGGAGGACGGGCGAGGATGATACACGTCCAGGTGGAAATGCAGCTACTGTTGCTGCAATGGGTGGTGCGCTGACAGGAACACTAGCTTGGGCACTTGTGATGAGATTAGCGGGTGGTGCTACTATCTGTCCAGGGACAGTAGCTGGAGGTGGTATTTGAACGGGCGCTGGAGGTGGCGGTTGTACAGGTGGATGCTGGGTGAGAACGAAGGGCACCCGCGGTGGCTGTGATCGCAGGGACGGCTTGGAGAATGTAGCGGGAGCTGATGAAGTGGACAAGGCATCATCGTTCGTCTCTGATAGGTAGGTCTTCACAAGACTGGCAATTTGTACCTCTTTCTCCAGCTTCTTCAAGCGCCTGCGTCTCCCCATCTCTTTAGCTAGTCTCTCTTTAGCCAAATGTGCCTCTTCTTGTAGCCGTTGTCCTTCCCTGGCTTGGGCATCCAATGCTGCGGCCTCCAAGTCAGCCTTTCTTTCCTCTTCTATTTCCTGTTGTAGGTCTGCAAGCTCCAAACCCTTTATCTCCTCTTCTAATGCAGCTGCTTGTATATCTGATGTGCTTTGACGCAGACTGAGACTGTTTGACCTCTGAGAGGATCGTCGTGAATGTGCAGCTGACCGGTAACTTGTCAAACTCCTTGCTCTGGTTGACAGAACCTGGCCTAGTTGTCCTACAGGTGTAGAGGAGGCTTGGGCTACAGGTTGTTGAGAGGGCAAAAGAGTGACTTCATATGGGTCCAAATGTGCAGGTGGACGAGGATCTCTCTTGGGTCGGTCCGATGACTCCCGCTGCTGACAATCAGTTGTTGATTCCATAGTGTCGGGGGAACCCTAATCCGGCTCGAAGGACCATGTAAGGATGTGGATTAGTGGTTAGGGATGGAGCACTATGGACGAGTCCAGTCAGAGAATCTTGCATCAACTTTATTCTCAACAGCAGTGAGTATACAGGTTTCCAGGAGTGTATGTTAGTGGGTTTGAGTGTGTACGTGTGTGTGTGTGTGTGTGTGTGTGTGTGTGTGTGTGTGTGTGTGTGTGTGTGTGTGTGTGTGTGTGTGTGTGTGTGTGTGTGTGTGTGTGTGTGTGTGTGGTCTATATAGAAGGAAAACAAAGAGAAATAATGTAATCAGATTATGACAGTCAGATTACATCATCTAATAAACATATGCATAAACAGCCATGTAGGGCATCTCAACCACAACAGCACAATGCAAGCAACAACTGATATACAGGGCAACAAACTTTACCACTGCTACCACCCTTAATGTACATTCAATAAGTGCGTTGCTGCCGCTTTAAGACGTGCACTGCTGGCCGACGGCACTCGGTGTCGGTAATAACAACGTATAGTACACAACTGAACTAAACACAGTAATACATTTCTAACGCTATAGGCACACGTTTGACAAACATATGACGATAGTACGCAGACAACATGGCGGCACCCCGTGCGAAGCCACTAACCACGCACTTATCCCATACAAGTTATATCCGCTCGTACCAGCAACAGGAAGTAAACAAAGATATGTTCGCTCCCCCAAGTGTACAGGCCAGCCTGCATAACTCACCTGGGGTTTCATAAACGCACACAAATGTCACGGGAAAAAGGGGTTTCGTAAGTCCGTTTTCCTCCCTAAGCGCGAGACCAACAAAGGAGCGCGCAGCGTTCTCATAAGTGTCCCGCTTTCTGAGGAGGCATTCAAGTGCACCTCGGAAAAGTCGGTGTCGGATCAATAGACTTTCGGACAATCATGGTCAGAAAGGAGGACCGCGTCCTGGTCAGGGATGCCAAGGCAATCCCCGGAGAAGAGTGTGTGTCTCAGCATCGCCTAGTCATCGGAGACCTAACTCTGCGGATCAAGAAGTTGGGGGCTAAGAAGCATCCTCCCAAGTTGAAGGTGTGGAAGCTACATAGCGGAGGGAATAAAAACGAGTTTAGGCAGAAGATTGAGCATATAGCAGAAGAAGTGGAGGAGATGATGGAGTTGGGTTGTGTCGATGGCAAGTGGCAGGCAATGAAGAAGGCTCTGCTTGAAGCCACAGAGGAGGTGTGCGGATGGTCAAAGACAAAGAGAGACATGGTGGTGGAATGACAGCGTCGAAAGAGCGGTGAATGAGAAGAGGAGGTGCCATAAAGTATGGAAGAAATCTAAAAGGGAGGCAGACCGAGTGCGGTATGTAGAGGCAAGGAGGGCGTCACGGACAGCAGTGTGGGAGGCCCAAGAGACCAAGAGGAAAGAATTTGCAAGTGAATTGGAGAGTGAGAGAGGACAAAAGAGCTTCTTCAAGATAGCGAAGCAAATGGTTAAGGAGAGGCGTGATGTGACCGGTGCAAACTGTGTGAAGGATGAGGATGGCAACATCGTGACAGACAACAGAGGAGTGAAGGAAGTATGGTGAAGGTACATGGAGAAGTTGCTGAATGTGGAGAATGACTGGGATGGTGAGGCGGGATGCGACGAAGTGGAGGCTGAATGTGGCCCGATCACACGGACAGAAGTGGGAAAAGCCATGAAGGCCATGAAGGATGGAAAGGCAGCTGGACCATCTGGAGTGGTGGCAGAGATGCTAAAGGCAGCGGGAGACGTCGGTGTGCAGTGGATGACCGACCTGTGTAACAGTGTCATCGCTGAGGGGCACATTCCGGAGGACTGGACAAGAAGCGTCCTGGTGCCTCTATTCAAAGGGAAGGGGGACCCACTCGCATGCGGGTCATACAGGGCCATAAAGCTGCTGGAGCATGGAATTAAGTTATTAGAGAGGGTGTTGGAAAGGAGGGTGAGGACACGGGTAAAGGTGGACGAGATGCAGTATGGCTTCATGCCTGGTAAAGGTACAACAGACGCAATTTTTGTCATCCGACAGATGCAAGAGAAACACCAGGAGAAGAGGAAGAGGTTGTACTTCGCTTTTGTCGACCTGGAAAAAGCGTTCGACAGGGTGCCAAGGGAGGTGGTGAGGTGGGCCCTAAGGAAGTCGGGTGTGGAAGAGGGACTGGTAAAGGCTGTGATGGCTCTCTATTGCAGAGCCTGCATCTAAGGCCCCATCCCTGAAGATGAGAGGCCAAGTGTACTCAGCCTGTGTCAGAAGTAGTATGACGTACGGAAGTGAGGCATGGGCCCTGAAAACAGAACACGAAGACAAACTAAACAGAGCAGAAATGAGGATGATCAGATGGATGTGTGGTGTGTCAATGAGGGAGGAAAAGACCAGTGCAGAGCTGAGACAGAAGATGGGAGTGGAGGCCATAGTGGATGTGGTGAGGAGAGGCAGACTGCGATGGTACGGACATGTAGTGAGGAAGGACGAGAACGACTGGGTGAAGAAAGTTATGTCGTATAACGTAGAGCAGGGGTGTCCAAACTACGGCCCGCGGGCCGCAGTTGGCCCGCGGTCCAGTTTTTATTGGCCCGCAGCAAAGAAGTACTGGGCAGGCTAACGAGTTAGCGGAAAGATGCTAATTCGCGATCGTGCTAACACGCGCAAACGGACCTCTAAAGGAAATTAAACGAACATTTGGAGCAATACTACATTGTCCTAAAGGTTAGACACATGTGATCATTCATTTCTCTTGTTAGGAGACACACTTACATCGCCAATGACTCCTGTACCACTGTAACCGACATATGTACAAGAACGTAAAAAAGGAAGTGGTATCGCCTGAAAACGGCCTTCAAAATAAATCACCCTACCTCAAATCAAAGCATGGCTGAATAACATAAATAACATGGAGAATTCTTAACACAAACTGTAAATATGTTTTTAGAACAACTTTTATTATTATACTTTTTTTTATAACAAGGTAGAAGTGTACATACTGTAAATATGTTCTTAGAACTCTTTTATTATTATAACAATTTTCTATAACAAGGTACAACACTGTAAATATGTTTTTAGAACTCTTATTATAATAACCTTTTTTTGTTTTTTAAAAATGTACAAGTGCAGGTACACTGCAATTGTGTGGGCACTCCTTGCCTTCTGCTGGCGTATGGGCAAGTTTTGTGCCATAATTCCTCAATTTAGAAGTTTTATTTTGACTTTTAATTATTTTTTTCAATTTGGGAAAAAAATCCACGATGTAGTGAAACCGCGATAAACAAACCGTGATGTAGCGAGGGATTACTGTGCATCACTGAAAATCAAGGCAATTGTGTTTGTCTAATTTGTAAAGAGACGGTTGCCTTGTTTAAGGTTTTCAAACCATCTGTGTCACTCCAAATCATTAAATCCTTCAAACTCTTCGTCCTACGTGTCACTTACAAGCAAAGCCACTAAAGATGCCGGTAGTACATGGGGCTCTTCGTCATCTTTGTCATCCCGTGATCAAATCCTTTGTCATTTAAGTAAACAACCGCCGCGCCGCTGACGTCACTTGCAGTTCAAACTACAGTAATCCCTTGCTACATCACGGTTCGTTTATCGCGGTTTCACTTTTTTTATTTTTTTTTATTTTGAAAATTTGTGACAAAAAAATCACATATAAGTCGCTCCTCAGTATAAGTCGGCCCCCCACCCAAACTATGAAAAAAACGCGACCTATAGTCCGAAAAATACGATAATGACAACACACAATACAACACAACACAACACAACACAACAATACTTAACTTTCCTTTAAAATCTTTTTCTCTACCTAACACAGACAGATAATGGGAGAATGTGTCACAATGTGAAGGAGATGTATTGGGTAATGCAGAAACAAAACAAAAACTATTATTTATTGTTAGACACATTATCCACTAGGCTACTTTCCTCTTGACATTCATTAAATTGACAATGAAGGGACTTGAACCCCTTAATCTTCTGATCCAAAGTCAGTTAACTTCACTTGAATCTAGGCTGTAGATTTACTGTATATGCTCAAAAATCATTGCACTGCTATCACTTGTCAGAATTTCCTGTATGGCTATCTGGCCTAATGGATAAGATTTCAAATCTAAACAGATCTTCATGTCTAGTGTATCATCAAATTGAAAGAGGAAAATATAGGTAAACTGTTTGTGTGCTGTTTTGATCTTTGTTGTGATGACCCCAAATGTCATTGACAAAAGCCAAAAGAAAGAGGCAAATTTTTCATCTTATGTACAATTTTTAATTTGTTTCTCTTGACTCCAGTCGAGCAACCTGTGCTTGCTGATATTCACAATCCCTGCTTACTTTGCTGCCCTACCCCTTAAAAGAAGAAAAAGTTATTTTAGTCTGAGCAACCTGCTCCCGACTGAAAGTAGGGTTTCTAACTAAGGTTTCCAACTAGGACTAGGGTTTCCAACTAGGGCTAGAGTTAGGGTTAGGGCTAGTTTGGACTAGGTATATAAAAAGTCTGCCCCACCTGAGGACCGAACTCTTGACCTTCAAATTGTGAGACTGACATGCTAGTACCTGCACTAATGAGGCTGTGCATTTGCAGTTTTACAATTCTTTTTTACTGTAAAATTGATCAAACCACCGGCCATTTCAATCAAACTGAACTTCACAGAAAGAAAAAGTGACTGTAAGTCTGAGCAACTCGGGTTAGGGAAGCCAACTAAGGTTTCAAACTGTGGCCAGGGTTTTCCAACTGGGGTTTCCAACGAGGATGAGGGTTTCCAATTAGGGCTAGAGCAGGGGTGGCCAACCAGTCAGAGACTAAGAGCCACATTTTTTACTGTGTCATCGCAAAGAGCCACATCATACACATGAGCACACATGAACACCCCCCCCCCCCACACACACACACACGCACACAAACACGCACGCGCACGCACGCGCACACGCACGCACACACACACACACACACACACACACACACACACACACACACACACACACACCCCTCTGCTCAGCCAAATTTATTGTGTGACATTATTATGTCACGCACCAACATGATAATGACAAATTGACTCCTACAGTACTAAAACCGCAGACCAAAGACCACATTTTCAACAATGAACATTGTGTGCATTGTCTCACACAGACAAACTCTCAGTTCAACAAATTCTACAAACAAAAACATAATACGTTTTTTCACTTACTATGTGTGGCGGGACAGACCATTCGTTTGAGTTCGTCGTTTTCAGGAGACAAGATTTCAATAACGTCACTGAGGCATATTTTAACGAACTCCACTTCATTGTATGGCTTTTTAGCCCGTGCAATGTTCCAAGCCAGTTGAAACAATGCAAGTGTGACAGTCTCTGAGTGCTTCGTAATTTTTTTGAAAAACTGTACCTATTTTTCTGCCTGACTTTTCAAAGTCTCCAAACTTGTGCCTGCGAAATTCAGTCCATTTTGCAAAGTCCTTATCGATATTGGCATGAAGTGAGCTGAAGTGGCGCTGACCATTTGAAGCTTTTAAATGCGCCAATGACGTCCGACATATCAGGCAGAATGGCTTGCCATAGCATTCAACAAAAAACAACTTTAACTCTGTTAAAAACGTCCTGTGTTCATCGTCATATATTCGTTTAGCTGTGCATTTTTTCCTTGCCATTTTGGCAAGCGTCTTGTCAGCTTTTCTGGACCTAATGGGCCCCCGTAGTCAAAGTCGCCATTCATAAAAAAAGCGGGCAAAACCAATCTCTCTGTTTGTCCCTCCTCCTTTGCGGGATTTCACCTTCACGCGCATGCGCGTTTGACCAAAATACCATATTGAACTCAAGCGAAGCAAATACGCACGAAAAATAAACACAAATGTTGATATGAACGTAAAAGAGCCGCATGAAACTAGCCAAAGAGCCGCATGTGGCTCGCGAGCCGCGGGTTGGCCACCGCTGGGCTAGAGTTAGGACTATATAAAAGTATGCCCCGTGTGAGGGTCGAACTCACGACCTTCAGATTATGAGACTGACACGCCTGCGCCAACGACGCTATGTTTTTGCATTTTGTGCAATTGTTTTTACTGTAAAACTGATTCAACCACCGCCCATTTTGATCAAACTTAACTAGGCTAGGATTTCCAACTAGGACTTACAGGAAAGGCTAGTGTTAGGGTTGGACTAGATATAAATCATGCGCCGTGTGAGGATCGAACTCTCGACTTTCATGTTACGACACTGACGCGCTACCGCCTGCGCCAACGAGACTTTGTGGCACCGGTCTTAAAATTCTTTTTTACTGTAAAAAAGATTCAACCACCGGCCATTTCCATCAAACTGAACTTCATCGAAAGAAAAAGTTACTTTTGTCTGAGCATTCTCAAACTTCCAACTGGGGATGGGGTTTCCAACAAGGGCTCGAGTTAGGGTTAGGACTAAATAAAACAGAGCCCCGTGTGAGGGTTGAACTCACGACCTTCAGTTTACTAGACTGACACGCTACCGTCTGCGCTAACGAGGCCGTGAATAGTTGGTTTTACAAAGCTCTTTTACTGTAAAATTGATTCAACCACCGGCCATTTCAATTAAACTCAACTTCACAGACAGAAAACTTTATTCTATTCTGAGCAACCTACTATCTTCTGAAATTGACAATGATTTTACTGTGGACTATGGAAAACAGCGCCCCGTGTGAGGGTCGAGCTCACAACCTTCAGATTTTGAGACTGATGCACGACCACTTGCACTAACAAGGTAACATGTCAATTGCATTACAATTCTCTTTTACTGTAAATTGATTAATCCACAGGCCATTTGTCTGGAACAATTGTGAACTTCACTTCCCACCAAAGGCTGCAGTCATCAGAAGTCGTTGCCATGTTTCACTTGGTACAGTCTTTCACATGGCTATGTGGCCTAATGGATAAGGCGTCTGACTTCGGATCAGAAGATTGAGGGTTCAAGTCCCTTCATGGTCAATTTAATATTATTTATATGAGATCAACGACTTTATTTCAGTCTGAAGCAACTCTTGTATACTGTCAGAAAGGGTTTTGGTTTCTGATTTATTTTTTTGTTGTGTTGACTCCCCCCCAATCTCCGTTTTAAGTGCAAAAAGTGACAAAAACCAAAAGAAAAAATGCTTTCTCTATTACACACTAGGGCCAGCGTTTCCAACTAGGGCTAGGGTTTCCAACGAGGGCTCCAACTCCGGGTAGGGTTTCAAACTAGGAATTCCAACTGGGGCAAGGGTTTCCAATTAGGGTTTCCAACTTGGGCTGGGGTTTCCAACTAGAGACAACATTGGACAGCTGCCACTTGTTGGGAACCTTTAAATGTTTAGTCTTATCAACGAATGTGTTTCAGAGGCTAGATTTAAAACGTGGCTGCTGGTTTTCGTGAACCAAACCCATTAAAAAAAAGTGAAAGAATGAAACAACTCTCAATAGCAGAAGCCTGGTTAGCTCAGTTGGGAGAGCATGAGACTCTTAATCTCATGGTCGTGGGTTCAAGCCACACGTTGGGCGTCCCTGCTTGTTGGGAGCCGTTGAATTCTTAGTCTTATCAGTCTTTAAAAATTTCAGATGGCGATGTGGCCTCATGGATAAGGCGTCTGACTTCGGATCAAATGATTGGAGCGTTCGAGTCCCTTCATAGTCAATTGATGTGTCATGCTTTAGAAATCCAAAACTTTACTTCAGTCTGAACCAACTCTTGATTGAGTGATTGAACTTTATTCATCCCACAGCGGGGAAATTCACTTGTCACAGCAGCGCATATGAGTGCAAGAATAATACGAGTGCAAGAATAAAACAAGTGCCAGAATTACAAAAAGGGTAAATAACAGACAAGGATAAACACAAGTGCTGCTAGTAGAGACGAAACACATTCATTTTATCAGGTGGCATGCATGTTGTAAAGTCTGACAGCAGAGGGAATGAAGGACCTGCGGAACCGTTCCTTCCTACACCGAGGGTGCAAAAGTCTGCCGCTAAAGGAGCTGCTCAGGGACCGCACAATCTCATGGAGGGGGTGAGAGGTGTTGTCCATGATGGATTTAAGCTTAATCAACGTCCTCCTCTCACCCACAACCTCAATGGAGTCCAGGGGACAGCCTAGAACAGAGCTCGCTCTTCTGACCATCTTATTCAGTCTCCCCTTGTCCCAGTCAGTACTGCCCCCACCCCAGCTGACCACAGCGTAGATGATGGCCGAGGCCACCACAGAGTCATAGAAGGTCCGTAGAAGAGCCCTGCACACACCGAAGGACCTCAGTCTCCTCAGCAGGTGGAGGCGACTCTGGCCCTTTTTGTACAGGGCGTGGGTGTGATCAGTCCAGTCCAGTTTGTTGTTAAAGCGAACACCCAGTAATTTGTAGTTCTCCACTACCTCAATGCCCGATCCCTGGATGTTCACCGGAGTGAAGATGGGTGCTGTCCTCCCGAAGCTCACAATCAACTCCTTCGTCTTGCTGGTGTTCAGCTGAAGCTGGTTGAGCTCACACCAGCTGACAAAGTCCTTGATGACCAATCTATATTACAGATCGTTCCCCTACGAGACATTTCCAACAATGGCCGTGTCGTCGGAAAACTTCTGGATGTGGCAGTGAGCGGTGTCGTGGGTAAAGTCTGAAGTGAACAGGGTGAAAAGGAAAGGAGAGAGCACCGTGCCCTGGGGGACACCCGTGCTGCAGCGCACCACGTCGGACTCACAGCGATGTAACCTCACATACTGCGGCCGGTCGGTGAGGAAGTCCGTTGTCCATGCAGCCAGGCGCTGGTCCACACCCGCCTTCTCCATTTTTACCCGAAGCAGTGACGGCTGGATGGTGTTAAAAGCGCTGGAGAAATCGAAGAACATGATCCTCCCAGTGCTCCTGTTGTCCTCCAGGTGAAGCAGTGTTCTGTGCAGTCAATAAATCACTGCATCGTCCACCCCAACACCAGGCCGGTAAGCAAACTGCAGGGGGTCCAGCTGCGCTCCCACTAATGAACGCAGGTGACCCAGGATGATCCTCTCCATAGTCTTCATCAGGTGGGAAGTCAAGGCAATAGGCCTGAAGTGGTTAGGCTCCTTGGGGCGCGGCACCTTCGGTACAGGGACCACGCAGGAGGTCTTCCACAGTCCTGGGACCTTGTTCAGGCTCAGGTTGAACAGGTACCTGACCACACCACTCAGCTGGTCCACACAGTCCCTGAGCAGTCTCGGCCAGATGCCGTCTGGGCCCGGGGTCTTCTCTGCCTCGATCTTTCTGAGGTGACTCCTCACCTGAAGATCTGTAAAGGAGAGGGGGATGTCGGAAGACCGGGGTGATGGAATGGAGAGGGTGGTTGAGAGGGGGTTGGTGAGCTGGCGTGGGGGCTGGAGTGTCGAAGGTGGCAGAATGAGGTGCGGAGCGAGGTGAAGGGACGGGAGGGAGGCGGAATCAAATCTGTTGAAGAACAGATTGAGTTCATCCACCCGGTCCTTGTCCCCATAAGCTGGTTTCCGATCAGCCCCTTTACCATGGCCCGAGATGGACTGCAGACCCCTCCAATGTCAGTTATAAGTTCAACAAAAACCAAAAGAAAAAATGCCAAGTTTTCTCTGTTGCAGATGTTTTGGTGTGTTGATCACTAAAACAATGTTAAAATGAGGAGGCCTGAAAGCACTGCTTTTACAATTCAGGAATATACAAACGTTTTGTGTGCCAAATCTTCATTACAGCCAATAGCAGAATCCTGATTAAAGGTACAAAAAGACAGGCAATGACTATGTGTGTCCGCTGGTTCTTCTCTGCAACACAGGAAGTTTGCATTAACAGGGACACTACAGTTGTGCCCATCGGCAAAAGGCAGCCCCCAACTACCACATGAGTAGCCGACAGGCCTGTTCTAAAACAGCTCACTGATGAGGACGTATTATTTTCAAGGAATAGTTGTACTAGGTTCATCTTGTTTTTTCCTTTTCAATTACTTCACTGGTTCTTCTATATCAAACAAATTTCTTAGGTTCATTTACCTGACATGTTTCGGCGGGTTCTTCCGCCTTCATCCGTCTGACATGCCCCACTTGCCGCAGGGGGCCAGGGGCCGCAGGCCCCCCCCAATGGGGGCGCAGTGGGCCGGGGGCCACTTGCCCCAATTGGGGGATGCAGGGGCCACAGGCCCCTATTGGGGGCCACAGGGCCCACAGGCCCTACTTGGGGGCCGCAGAGGGCCAGGGACAACACCCCAGAGGGGGCTCAGGGGGAAAAGCTCCCTGGAAACTCCTGCATTTTGGCAGTATAGCAACCCCAAAACCATTAATTTCATCACTCGATTTCAACAGTTTTGTTAAAAAAATATTCCTGCTTGGTGGGCTGCCAAGGTGAATATAATACAGTCAAGCCTCGGTTTTCGACCACAATCCGTTCCAGAAGGCGGTTCGAGAAGCGAATCGGTCGAATTCCGAATCTATCTTTCCCATTCCAAATAATGGAACATTTTTAATCCGTTCCAAGACTTTTTTAAGCATTTTTTCATTTGCGCATTTTTGTCCGATCGCGCAACTGCAGCGCACCGCCGAACGCGCAACAGTAGCGCGTTGCCGACCGCGTAACTGCACCGCGCTGGTTGCATTATTGTGACAGAGCCGTCACTGAAATTTAGAAAATATTTTTAAACTCCTGATGTACTTTCCAATATTCAAGTGGACCTAAGTGCGCAGGGAGCTTAATATATTCCGATCGCGCAACCGCAGCGCGCCGGGCGCTCACTGTCGCATTGCTTTAAAAGCGTCTTTGTGTTCCGAGTTGTAAAATGACGCTGCTCTCGAGCCATGCCCATCTGAAGCAGTTCGTGATCCCGTTTGACTTGTCTATTTCCCTGGCACGATCCTCGTCTTTTTTCTCTAAAACCTTCGGCATGCTGGCTAAAACCTTTGCTAATCAGGCAAATGAGTAGGCAAATGATGTGACGATAGTAGCGCCAAAATGCTGCCGAAAATAATTCAGTTGTTGTCGCAATACTGCTGCCAGCCCCCCCATATACTATAACTACGCAGATCCGATGATCCCTAAGACTTGAGATGAGACAAAATTGGAAAGACTTTTTTGTTGACAGTGTCTGTGAGTTACTTCAAAAAAAAAAGTTCACAAAAAGTACACATAGCTAATGTTGACCACAAAATGGCATGTGAGCTAGCCAGGAGTCCTGGAATCTTCTGATCTGTAGACAGATGCGTTATCCATTGCTCCACTCGCCCCACGGGAATATGTGGCTTGTAAACTTGTGTGTAACACTTTTGCAAAAATGAAAAAAAAAAAAAAATTGGTGACATTATTTGAATACGCCATGATGCTTTATCCATTGCGCCACTCGCCCAACAAGTTACGGCTATTGACCGTAAACTTGTGTGGAAAATCGTCATTGTCCAAAAGATGGCAGTTTAGCAAGAGTGACCAAGGTACAAATTCCACAAAGCAATTTGATTATGCCATGACCAAGATGTTAACTGGGGTTGCTGCGGCCACAACGCAGAGTACTAACCACTATACGATCGTGGCCAATATGCACAACTGATTTAATGGTCCTGCATACAATCGTGTAGTGTTTAATTCCGTTGTGTTCGATTCGAATCTGGGTCATGGCATAATCAAATTACCGTTTTTTTCCATGTATAATGCGCAAAATTTAACTAATTTATTGTCCTAAAATCTGGGGTGCGCATTATACATGGGTACAATTTTTTTTAATTTTTTTTTTATTTATTTATTTTTTGTGAAGAAAATCATGGTACAACAATTTTTGAAGAAAATCTTGTCACGGATGGTTCTTTACAACGTCACTTTCCTCTCTTTTCATTTTAACCTAACTGATCGCGGTGGTGCCTTTCTGGGCAGTCGGAGAAATCAACGCCAACAAAAAAAATACATCCAGCCTAGTTAAGAAATCACCAGAAAGATCACCATGACAATTGTGAATAATAAATAAATAATTATTATATATATTATATATCTAATTATTTTAATAATAAATAATTGTGATAAATAACTGGAACATCACTCAAATATTGGTGATCCAGTTGAGAGTCTCACATATTTCTTCGCTATTGAGTTTGCTACTGCATGTGCAGTGATACTGACCGGCAGAATAACATCCGGTTGTTCCCAAAGATGATCTTTTTTCTGAAATAATTTTATGTTTACGGACTTAAGTAACCCGGCCGGGTCATACCAAAGACTATAAAAATGGGACCCATTGCCTCCCTGCTTGGCACTCAGCATTAAGGGTTGGAATTGGGGGGTTAGATCACCAAATGATTCCCGAGCGCAGCGCCGCTGCTGCTCACTGCTCCCCTCTCCCCCAGGGGATGGATCAAAATCACACGGGGATGGGTCAAATGCAGAGGACAAATTTCACCACACCCAGACGCGTGTGTGACGATCATTGGGACTTTAAAAAAAAAAAAAAAACGTTGGAAACTTTGGAATCCAAAGTGCTTCACTGTCGGCTCCCCTTTCACGTGCCTGCTCTGCTCACAACACAGCACGCCGCGTACTGCTCCCGGAAAGAGGAAGCAAGCAACAATGAACTGGATTTCAAAATAAAGTCGCGTCTAATGTCCGAGGTCAAACACGGCGATATAAATCGATGTTTACGTTTAGCATCGATGTCAATAAATCGTAGAGCATTATATCGATTAATCGATGTGTATCGATGAATCGTTACACCCCTAGTTGATATCATTACATCGTAAGATGGCGCCGCGGATGGCCACCTCGGTGACTCGCTCTATATTTATTATTTTACATCTTTTTAACCTCACTTTGTATCATACTTCCGGTTTGCCACATAGAGCGCCGCAGCGTCACTTGAGAGAGGATCTACATTCCTACATTTCTATATGCTTTTCTAATTTTTCCTCGCTTTTTACGTTTTTTACTCCAGTTTTGGGAGTTTACTATTGTTGAAAGTCACGGACCGTCAATTCCTGCCATTTCAACCACGTCACTGTTTGGCTCTCAGCGGAGGCTTCGTGGCTGTTTGTCTACCGTCGATCATCGGACACGTAAGTATGGCTGCGGATCAAGAGGTTTGTACGGCTTTGTGCACCAACTGCACCCTTCTCTTAGAGAGGTTGTCCCTGCTAGAGGGACATGTCCGCCAGCTTGAGGAGAATAGTGTGATAACAGTAGATTTTGGCGGACACAGATGCGGACTGTAGTCAGCCCGCTAGCCCAGTTAGCATTAGACTTAGACAAACTTTATTGTCATTTTGTCAACACTGGGTGTACACAAAACGAAATTACGTTGCGTACGGCTTTCAACAATGTAGTGGTATTGCGGCTGGTTAAAAAGTGACATTCTATATAAAAATATGAAATAAGATAAGTATAGAGTACAAAGTGCAGCAGTGATAAAGTATGTAAACAGTGCAGGAGACAAAAACCGTATTTACAAGTGTGCAGAGGAATGCTACGTTTGAATGTTCAACAGTCTGACGACAGCAGGGAAAAAACTATTGCAGAACCTGGTGGACCTGCAGCGGATGCTGCGAAACCTCTTCCCAGACGGCAGCAGGGAGAACAGTCCATGGTGAGGGTGTGATGGGTCACTGATAATATTACGGGCTCGGGACACGCAGCGCTGGGATGACAAGTCCTGAATGGAGGGAAGAGGAGCCCCGATGATCCTCTCTGCTGTCCTCACCACTCTCCTCAGGTTCTTCCAATCGGAGGCGCTGCAACCTCCACACCACACCGAGAGACAGCTTGTCAGAATGCTCTCTATGGTGCTTCGGTAGAACGTCCTCATGATGGGTGGGGGCAGGTGGGCTCTCCTCATCCTCCGCAGGAAGTACAAGCGCTTCTGTGCCCTCTTGACTAGTGTTGTGGTGTTCACAGTCCAGGTGAGGTCGTCTGTGATGTGGACCCCCAGGAATTTAGTGCTGCTGACCACCTCCACAGCTGAGCTGTTGATGATCAGTGGAGCGTGGTGAGGCTGGTTCTTCCTGAAGTCGACGATGATCTCCTTCGTCTTCTCCACATTCAGGATCAGGCTATTTTCTCTGCACCAGCCCACCAACTGCTCCACCTCCTCTCTGTAGTCCAGGTCGTTGATGTCCCTGATGAGGCCCACCACCGTTGTGTCGTCTGCAAACTTCACGATGTGATTGGTGGTGAACCTGGGGGCGCAGTCGTGTGTCATCAGGGTGAACAGCAGGGGGCTCAGGACGCAGCCTTGAGGGGAGCCTGTGCTGAGGGTGATGACATCTGAGGTGTTCTGTCCGACCCGGACTGACTGAGGTCTGTTGGTGAGGAAGTCTAGCAGCCAGTTTCGAAGGGGGGTGCTGAAGCCCAGGTGTTCCAGTTTTTCCACCAGATGCTGTGGAATGATGGTGTTAAACGCTGAGCTGAAGTCCAGGAACAGCAACCGCACGTGGGTGTTCCTCTCCTCCAGGTGAGCCAGGCTCAGGTGAAGAACGGAGGAGATGGCATCCTCAGTAGAGCGGTTCTGGAACGGGTCGAATGTTGGGGGGAGTCCGGAGACGATGTGTTCTTTAAGCAGCCTTTCGAAGCACTTCATCATGATGGGAGTCAGTGCCACAGGTCTGTAGTCATTCAATGAGGTGATTTGAGGTTTCTTCGGCACCGGAATGATGGAGGCAGCCTTGAAGCATACTGGCACTGTGGCTTGGCCCAGCGAGATGTTAAAAATGTCTGTGATGACACCAGCCAGCTGACCTGCACATTCCTTGAACACCCGCCCAGGTATGTTGTCGGGGCCTGGGGCCTTACGTGGGTTGACTCTTCTCAGAGTCTTCCACACGTTGGCTGAGTCAAGGCAGAGTGCCTCCTCTTCCTGGTGGGGAACAGTTTTAACTGCAGGAGTGCTGTTTAGTGCCTCAAATCGCCCAAAGAAGTTATTTAGACCATTTAGGAAGTCAGCATCAACCTCACCCAACGGGGGGGAGGGTAAGTTGTAGTCCGTGATCGCCCGTATGCCTTGCCACATACTCCTGGTGTTATTGGCGTCGTGGAAACAATCCTGAATTTTTCGACTGTGGCTTCGCTTCGCTAACCTGATGGCACGGTTCAAGTTGGCTCTCGCTGTCCTCAGTGCCTCCTTGTCGCCAGACTTGAAGGCTGAGTTCCGTGCTCGTAGCGTATGACGTACCTCCTCAGTCATCCAGGGTCGTTGGTTGGCTCGGGTGATGATGTTCTTAGTGGTGCTGACGTCCTCGGTGCATTTGTTGATGTAGGCTGACACAGTCATGGCGTACTCATCAATGTCGATCTGATTGTCATATGTTGCTGCTGATTTGAACATGTCCCAGTCAGAGCACTCAAAGCAGTCCTGGAGTGCCTCCATGGCCCCCTCAGACCACACCCTCACCTGCTTCACTGTGGGTTTTGCTCTGATCAGCAGGGGCCTGTATGCAGGGATTAGCATAACAGATAGGTGGTCTGAAGAGCCGAGGTGGGGGCGGGGGGCTGCTCTGAATGCATCCTTTATATTGGTGTAAACCAAGTCCAGAGTGTTCTCTCCCCGAGTTGGAAAATCCACGTGTTGGTAAAAATGAGGGAGAATAGTCTTCATGTTAGCCTGGTTGAAGTCCCCAGCAATGATGAAAACACCCTCTGTGTGCGTGGATTGCCGCTCACCGATTGTCCGATAGAGAACACTCATGGCCTCTTTAGTATTAGCGCTAGGAGGCACATACACAGCCGTGATGCTAACAACAGTAAACTCCCTGGGCAGGTAGAAGGGTCTGCAGTTAACAGTCAAAAGCTCGATGTCCGAAGAGCAGAAGCTGGCGACAGATCTAGCATTTTTGCACCAGTTGTTGTTGATGTAGACACACAGCCCACCTCCTCGGGATTTACCGCTTAGTTCGCTGTTTCTGTCGGCGCGGAATGTAGCGAGCCCCTCCAGGCTAACGGCGTTGGACGGTATTGATGAGTTCAGCCATGTCTCCGTCAGGATGAGAGCGCAGCAGTTTTTAACCTCCCTCTTTGAAGAGAGTTCCAGTTGTAGATGGTCCATTTTATTATCCAGTGAGCGGACGTTGGAGAGGAAGATGGATGGAAGCGGCGGTTTGTAGGGGTTAGCTTTAAGCTTAGCCGTTAGCCCACCTCGACAGCCGCGCTTCCGCCGCCGGTCACACCGCCTACGCTTACTCCTCCTCCGGCGTGTGCTGCCCGGCGAGCCCGCTGCATTGTGAGCTTCTGGGGCTAGTGCCCGAAGCACTCCGAGGCTACGTAAACAGACTAGGGTAGTTGTGGCTACGAGTCCGAAAACACTTGATGACCGTACCTCCAGCAGGCGCTGGCGATCATATACTAACCTACTGGATGGATAAACTAAACTTTGTGTTGTTTGTAGTGTCCTAGGCGACATATTTTGTGAAAATGCTCGTCGGTTGTCGAGAGCCGTTGCAGCCGCAGCCAACCGGGGCGCCGCCATCTTGAATCTTGAATTAGCCCCAAGCGGCTTGCTAACCGCGATGAGCCAGTTAAGACGCATAGCCGTCCCAAGCCATCTCGGCCTACTGGCTCTCGCATCTTGGTCATAGGTGACTCCATCACACGAAAAACACCACACTTAAAAATCCAGCCACGGTAATGTGTATCCCTGGAGGCAGAGCACCCGACATAGAAGCTAATCTAAGGGCGCTAGCTCGCAATAGGTCTAGTCAACAGCGTAGGTCCAACAACACTAGCCACTCGGATATAGTGATACACGGTGGCTCCAATGATATATTTCAAGCATATATCGGCTCTATTGATAATCTTACAAATGTATTTAATGCGACATTGTTAAATGCCATCGACTCGGTAGTGCCACTACGTCTGAAAACTCGCCGTAGAAAGCCTACTACACGGTTCACAGGTGAAACACGGACGCTTAAGCAATTATGTAAAAAGCATGAACGAAAATAGCGTTGAACCAAACTTGAGGTTTTCCATCAGGCATGGCGCGATAGCCTCCTGAAATACAAAGATGCGCTTATTTTAGCAAAAACTAATTATTTCTCGCAAATTATTAATCTCAATAAAAACAATCCTAAATACTTATTTGATACAGTGGCAAAGCTGACGTGGTGCCATCCGACCTCCGATAGCTCCTTCCACTCAGCCGACGGGTTCATGAAATTTTTCGCTTGAAAGATTGAATCCATTAGGGATGAGATCAAGATGACAGTTCCAATCGCTCAGTCGAGACCGCCCATTACCGGCGCTGACGAACATGCAATAACCCTATCAAATTTTAAAAGTGTGTCCGTTGAAAGGCTCACGCAATTGGTTAGTGCGGCTAAGCAAACGACATGTTCACTCGACCCGCTCCCAGCCAAACTATTTAAAGAATTACTTCAAATTTTAGGACCGTCCGTCTTAAATATAATTAATCTGTCTGTCTCCTCTGGACAGCCTTTAAAACCGCTATCATTAAACCGCTACTTAAGCGACCAAATCTCGACCCGGACTGTCTCAGTAATTATAGGCCGGTTTCAAATCTCCCATTCGTAGCAAAACAACGAGTAGTCCATGGTAATGCGACCTCTGAGCTCTATAACGTCACTTGTGGTGTCCCGCAGGGATCGGTACTCGGACCAATTCTATTTAATATGTATATGATTCCGCTTGGGGACATAATACGTAAATATAACATTAGTTTTCAATGTTAGGCGGATGACACTCAATTATATATGCCGTTATCGATGACAAATCCGCAGGACTGTTGTAATCTTGAGGCGTGCCTTGCGGAGATCAAGCAATGGATGTCTCTCAATTTCCTTCGTCTTATCCCAGATAAAACTGAGATGTTGATAATTGGTCCAGCTTGTTATCACCACTTATTTAAGGAAACCACTATAACTATGGATAACTGTACTATCACTCAGAGCGATACTGTAACTAATCTCGGGGTAACATTTGACCAAACGCTCTCCTTTCAAAAGCACAATAAGAACATAACTAAAATTGCGCTTTTTTACCTCCGTAATATTTGTAAGATTCGTCCGATTGTCTCGTGATGCGGAAACTATTATACATGCGTTTATTATGTCGCGCCTGGACTACTGTAACGCATTATCAAAGTCAAAGTCAAAGTCTGCTTTATTGTCAATTTCTTCACATGTCAAGACATACAAAGACATTGAAACTGCGTTTCCTACTATCCCACGGTGGAGACAAGACATATTACACCCAATTGGTCCACAGACAAACAAAACATTCAAGTAAACAATACACAAAGTAAAAATAAGAAGGCACATAGTATATAAATGTATTATTTATTTATATAAAGGCCGGTCCACGAAAATATTTCTGACACGTAACCGGTCCGTGGCGCAAAAAAGGTTGGGGACCAGTGATTTAGTAGAAGGTGGCTACAGATAAAAGTTTGAGTTCATTTTGAAAAACTAACAGGTCACTCACTTAAGATGCACGCACAACCAATGCAGCTCTCTAATAACTCTGCTGCAAACATAGGTTAACGCACTTGGGTTGAAAACCGAACCCCAGTCTTTCACGCGACAAGCAGAGATACTATCCACGATACTAACAAGGAACATGCCCTGTGTTGGGGCAAGATGGACTGCTTGGCGGGAGAAAGGAAAGGGAGGAAGCAGAAAGGGGAACGCTCACAGAACACATGCGCTTATAACTATTATGTGGATTTTAACCATCTGTAAACGTTATTAAAACAGTACTGAAATGGGGCAATCTGCTGGTCTTTTTCGTATATGCCTGCCTTCAAGTTTAGAGGGCACTACCTTTAGGGGGCGCATTAGAGGTTAGGGTTAAAGGTGAGGGGGTTACCGTTAGCGAGTTAGCAGGTTAGGGGTTAATTATTAGGGTTTGGTTATTGTTCTGGTTTTAGAGTTAGCGTTAGAGCTTGCAGTTAGGGAATTAGGAGCCTTAGGCCAACCAGATTCCATTTATTCCATTAATCACTGACATTCAGTCTTCAGGTCCATGGGCTACCAATCGGAATGTAACGGGGTCAGCTGGTCGACTATGGAGCTCATCGGTGCAGGGGAATGATTCTCGCTTAGGGTGCATCATTACCTGGGTTTAACTCCCGGACGATCTCTTCTTGGAAACACTGTTGTCTATCATTATGTGGAGCGTTTGACAGGCCAACGTTACACGGAATGTAACATGGTCTGCAAGCTTCCGTCATGACTCGTTGGTCTAGGGGTATGATTCTTGCTTTGGGTGTCGGAGGTCCTGGGTTCAACTCCCAGACAAGCCCTTCTTTAAAACGTTGCTGTTGATCAACTAGCCCAATTCAATTTTGGGCGCGAGCCCGAATCCATACACGGTGGATGGCGGCAGTGATATTTGAGAAGTGAAATGAAGTTGATTGGATTTGCAGACAGTGTGCAATCATTATTTCATCAAAAGTAGGCAGGTACATAAATTTGGGCACCCCAAGAGAAAAATGACAATATTTCAATATCAATATTTAGTAGATCCTCCTTTTGCAGAAATAACAGCCTCTCGACCAGTGGTTCTTAACCTGGGTTCGGTCGAACCCTAGGGGTTCGGTGAGTCGGTTTCAGGGGTTCGGCAGAGCCTCCACTCCGGAGGTCCAAACACACCTGATTAATAAATTCGCATATCTGAACTGGTCTCGCAAAGGCAACAGCAGAAGTCACACTGATTTGCTGGTATGTCATTTGTTGTGAATTCATGCATTGTGTTGGTTCTATTCTTTGAACAAGGTGATGTTTATGCACGGCTCATTTTGTGCACCAGTAAAAACATCTCTGTCTTCAATTTGAAAAAAATAAATATATATTCACAAAAGAGGGGTTCGGTGAATGGGCATATGAAACTGGTGGGGTTCAGTGCCTCCAACAAGGTTAAGAATCACTGCTCTAGACACTTCCTATAGCTTCCAATGAGTGTGGATTCTGGTTGAAGGTATATTTCACCATTCTTCTTGACAAATCTGAAAGTCCCATAAACTTCATTTCACTTCTCAAATATCATTGTGTCTGTCCGCTATATGATATATTTTACTGATATTGCCTCTGAACAGGCGAGCAAGTGCTCCTCCGGCCGTCATGACTACATTCTACCGTGGCACCATTGAGAGCATCCTCTCCAGTTGTATCGCTGTTTGGGGTGGTAGCTGCACTGAATACAACATGAAGGCCCTGCAGCGCATAGTGAACACAGCTGGTAAGATTATTGGTGCTTCACTCCCCTCCCTGAAGGACATTTACACCTCCCATCTCACCCGCAAGGCGACTGCGATCGTGAGTGATGTGAGTCACCCCGCTCACTCTTTGTTTGATCTTCTGCCCTCTGGGAAGAGGTACAGGAGCCTGCGCTTCCGCACCACCAGACTCACCAACAGCTTCATACTCCAGGCTGTTATGATCCTGAACTCTCTCCCCCCTTCTGCGTAGCGTCCTGTACTTTTGCGGTATATTCTGACTGTCTGCTGTATGCACACTTGCTCCATTTTTGCTCCTCTTATTTATTATGTTATTTATTTATTTATTATTTATTCATCACTCTTATTTATTCATTGTTTGTGCCTTCTTGTTTTTATTTTTCGTGTTGTTTACTTGTATGTATATTGTGTACTATGTCTTGTCACCGTGGGATAGTGGGAACGTAATTTCGATTTCTTTGTGTGTCTTGGAATGTGAAGAAATTGACAATAAAGCAGACTTTGACTTTGACTTTTGACTTTGATAAAGGAAAATCTTGAAATAGATTTTGCATACAAATAATACTTTTGCATATGACCGTATATGTAACTCGGAGAACATGTGATTGATTACTTTATCAAATACTATTTGACTAAATATTTGAGGTCCCACTGAAACTTAAAACTCGGATCACGGGATTCAGAGTCCAGAGTGCTAATCATAACACCATGGAATAGACACACACACGCACGCGCACACACGCACGCGCACACACACACGCGCGCACACGCACACACACACACACACACACGCATCCTTGTTAACCTCCCTCTGCAGGACCCAAAGTACTTTACTGAGTTGTGGGGTCCACCCTTTCTAGTGGTCCAAGAACTATGAAAAAAATCAGGCAAGTCTCAAAAAAAATCTTGTTACTAAAAATCACTTTCAATAAACACAATTCAAAACTTTATTTTACATGTCAGTTTTTCAGTCACATGTGGGGCCTGTTTCTAACCTTCAGGCTTTGCGGGGTCCACCTTTACACACATGAGATTTTTAGTCAGTTATGGGGCTCGCTTTTAATATTTCAACCTTAAGAGGTCCACCTATACACACATGACAAATAGTGAACAAATGGTGAAACAGGACCAGCCATGTGTTTCTACCTCTGTTAAGGGAAGCTCTTTCACTCATATTTTCTCCTCATGGTGGTTATTCTATTTTTGACAAAGTACTTAACAGCTTTCCAGTCTCTGTTACTCAGTGCTTGTGGTTCTGCAGCAATGCATCTCTCGCAGTCAAACTTACCAGGAACCTGATTTGTCAATATATACTTCCTTAAATGTTTATTTACTGCAGCACATTCCTCTGGGGTCCAGCTTCTTTTCACAACTTTTTCTTTACCTAAGGGCATAAGAAGAGCACTTTTTAGTTGACAACTTAATTAGAACAAGACTGCATAAAGAATACATTCACTTTATGTACAATAGTCCGACAAAATAATTTAAATGAGATATTTTAAAAAGTCAACTATCTTTGTCAACGGTGATGAGCCCACAATAGACATAAGTAAATCAGTTATTATCTGGGATATTAATCCGGTCATTTAAGTCGCTCGGTGGTCTTCAGTGTCAGCTGTTTTCATATTAACAAAATTAAAAATAGATGCACAAAAGGGCAATATTAGAATGGCCCCAGTTTTGGGGGTGGGGGAAAGAGGTCTCTCATTTTCTTGACTACTTTTAAGCAGTTTTGCATTTGACCAGAGTGTCACTGCTGGTAGATGAAGCAATTCCTGGCCCCTACAGAGGTTGCACAGGCAGCACATTGGGATGCACCATTTCTCTGACAAAACCATTAAGAACAGATACAAGTTGTTGCAAAATCAGGGAAAATAAAAATCTGAAAAAAACTTTTTTCAGACAGTGTTTTACATGTATGGGGAATTTGCTTTGATAACGTGCTACACATAGACAAACAAAGATGATATAAATAAATTTGGATGGGTTAATTTTCATTTTATCACAAAATTCAACTATGATTGAATAAAGGTCTAAACTTTAGACCTTACATGTCTAAGAAAAAAAGTCGTGGTGTTTAATATATTGGGTCATCTAAATCTTAGTAAGCAGCATATGTGAGGATAATTAGATACTGATACAGTAGTAACAATTGGACAATTTAAAAGCAACCGTGATAAAGTTATATATTGAAAAGGATTACTCCAAACTCACCTCACTTTTTGGCAGACTTTTCATTACTTGGGTCACGAGATGTGAAGGTACAAGAGGTCACTTCTATGACTTCTGGCATCAGCCCATCTGAAATGATGATTTTTAAGTACAGAAAAAAATATGTTAAACTTATCTTATTAGGACAGCAAACACACGGATCAAGGGTACAGTTTCTAACAGCAAACTAAAGAGAAAAAAAAACTATCTACACTTGTGCTCATAAGGAGTTATTTATTACAATAATGTCCTGTAGAACCAATCTTGTTGGAACCAAATTTGGATTTTGGTAAATACTAGACAGGAGCAGATATGAATGTAATGGACTATTTAAAAGTGGTGGAATTAAAAAATAAATAAAAATCAATATTGAAAACGAGTACTGACCTTAAACTGCAGTTTTACAAACTCACCTTTCTTTTTGGCCATTTTCTTCCACTGAGACTTGAACTCTGGTCGCTGGGGTGAGAGTCCTAACCCTAGCCCTAGCTCTAACCTTAACCCTACCTCTTACCCTAACCCTAGCCCTAGCTCTAACCTTAACCCTACCTCTTACCCTATTCCTAACCCTAACCCTAGCCCTAGCTCTAACCTTAACCCTACCTCTTACCCTATTCCTAACCCTAACCCTAGCTCTAACCCTAGCTCTTACCCTATTCCTAACCCTAACCCTAGCTCTAACCCTAACTGTAACCCTAACTCTTACCCTAATCCTAACCGTAACCCTAGCTCTAATCCTAATCCTAGCTCTTACCCTATTCCTAACCCTAACCCTAGCTCTAACCTTAAACCTAACCCTAACCCTAATCCTAGCTCTTACCCTAGCTCTAACCCCTCACCTTTCTTTTTGGCCATTTTTTTCCACTGAGACTTGAACTCAGGTCGCTGGGGTGAGAGTCCTAACCCTAGCCCTAGCTCTAACCTTAACCCTACCTCTTACCCTAACCCTACCTCTTACCCTATTCCTAACCCTAGCTCTAACCCTATTCCTACCTCAACCCTACCTCTTACCCTATTCCTAACCCTAGCCCTAGCTCTAACCCTAGCTCTAACCCAACCCTAGCTCTTACCCTATTCCTAACCCTAGCCCTAGCTCTAACCCTAGCTCTTACCCTATTCCTAACCCTAACCCTAACCCTAGCTCTAACCCTAATCCTTACCCTAGCTCTTACTCTAACCGTAATCCTAACCTTAGCTCTTACCCCTCACCTTTCTTTTTGGCCATTTTTTTCCATTGAGACTTGAACTCAGGTCGCTGGGGTGAGAGTCCTAACCCTAGCCCTAGCTCTAACCTTAACCCTACCTCTTACCCTAACCCTAGCCCTAGCCTTAACCCTACCTCTTACCCTAACCCTAACCCTACCTCTTACCCTATTCCTAACCCTAGCAACCCTAACAACCCTAACTCTAGCATATGGTATATGGTATATGGTTTTATGGGGGAGCACACGAGCAACTCTGTTGCAAATTTTTCAAGGATAAGATATTTTTGGTCCCACTGGGATTTGAACTCAGGTCGCTGGGGTGAGAGTACAGAGCACTAACCACTACACTACAGAACCCACGCCATTACTTCATGGATGTTACCTATATGGTTTTATGGAGCAGCTCACAAGTAAATAGTATAGATAGGAATAGGTAAATGCCAAAATACTTGAGGTTCCACTGAGACTTGAACTCTGGTCGCTGGGGTGAGAGTCCAGAGCACTAACCACTAGAGTATGTAACCCACACCATTAATCCATGGAAGTTAGCTATATGGTTTTATGGAGCAGCTCACAAGCAAATAGCATAGATAGGAATAGGTAAATGTCAAAGTAGTTCAGGTTCCACTGAGACTTGAACTCAGGTCACTGGGGTGAGAGACCAGAGCATTAACCACTACACTATGGAACGCACACCAATATTCCATGGAAGTTACGTATATGGTTTTATGGAGCAGCTCACAAGCCAGATATAGGAATAGTATAAATAGGAATAGGTAAATGCCAAAATAGTTGAGGTTCCACTGAGACTTGAACGCAGGGGTGAGAGTCTAGAGTACTAACCACTACAGTATGGAACCCACACTATTAATCCATGGAAGTTACCTATATGGTTTTATAGAGCAGCTCACAAGCAAATAGCATACATGGGAATAGGTAAATGCCAAAATAGTTGAGGTTCCACTGAGACTTGAACTCAAGTCGCTGGGGTGAGAGTCCACAGCACAAACCACTACAGTATGGAACCCACGGCATTACGTCATGGAAGTTACGTATATGGTTTTATGGACCAGCTCACAAGCAAATAGTATATATACATAGGAATAGGTAAATGCCAAAATAGTTGATGTTCCACTGAGACTTGAACTCCAGTCACTGGGGTGGGAATCCAGAGCACTAACCACTACACTATGGAACGCACGACATTATTTCATGGAAGTTACGTATATGGTTTTATGGAGCAGCTCACAAGCCAGTATAGATAGGAATAGGTAAATGCCAAAATAGTTGAGGTTCCACTGAGACTTGAACTCAGGTCGCTGGGGTGAGAGTACAGAGCACTAACCACTACAGTATGGAAACCACACCATTGTTTCATGGAAGTTATGTATATGGTTTTATGGAGCAGCTCACAAGCATATATATAGGAATAGGCAAATGCCAAAACAGTTGAGGTTCCACTGAGACTTGAACTCGGGTCGCTGGGGTGAGAGTCCAGAGCACTTACCACTACACTATGGAACTCATGCCATGGAAGTTACGTATATGGTTTTATAGAGCAGCTCACAAGCAGTATAGATAGGAATAGGTAAATGCAAAAAAGGTTGAGGTTCCACTGAGACTTGAACTCGGATCAGTGGATTCAGAGTCCAGTGTGCTAACCATTACACTATGGAACCACAAGGTCCAGACCATGGCAGGCATATGCTGGTGTGGGAGCCAGAAGTTTTGAATTCTTTTTTTTTTTTTTTCTTCTTTTTTTTTAATTGCTAATGTGTCAATTGCTGGGCATCTGAAACCAGTTTTTCCAGTGTCCAGAGACCAGCTATTCCAATTTAGTCCCATAATTGGCTTTCTGTACAGCGCACAAGTGGCAGGGAAGTCTGGGAGTACAGTCAAACCTCGGTTTTCGAACGTCCCGGTTCTCGAACAAATCGGAATTCGAACAAAGAAATTCGAGATTTTTTTGCTTCGGTTGTCCAACAAAATTCGGAGGTTGAACCTCGCAAGATGAGCCGAAAGGACCCGAGAAAACCCGACCGCGCGGCCCGGATGCCGACTGACTCCGTTCGTTATTGTAATTTCGTTACTTTGAGGATTGTATTAACCCCTAATCATGCCTCCAAAGAAAGCAAGTGGGAGCAGTAAAGCCATCCTAAAACACAAAGGCGCTCTTTAAGCAATGCGACAGTGAGCGCCCGGCGCGCTGCGGTTGCCCGACCGCACCAAATTAAGCTCCCTGCGCACTGAGATCCACTTAAATTTTAGAAAGTACATCAGAACTTTAAAAATATTTTCTAGATTTCAGCGACGGCTCTGTCACAATAATGCGACCAGCGCGGTGCAGTTGGGCGGTCGGCGGCACGCTACGGTTGAGCGTTCTCTCTCGCTCTCGCTCTCTCTCGCGCTCTCTCTTGCTCTCTCTCTCTCTCTCTCGCACTCTTTCTCGCTCTCTCTCACTCTCTCACACACACACACACACACACACACACACACACACACACACACACACACACACACACACACACACACACACACCATCATCGGCGGACACTCGGGACGAGTATGACTGTCTTCTTCTCAGGGTCGTCTACTTGTGGGTCCGCAGGTGGGCGTAGAGGCCGATCCGGGATCCACATATTTTTGTGCAGTGTGGGCAGGGGAAAGTGGTGGTGGGTTGTGGTCGTGCTGGAGCCTGTTTTTGTCTTTCCTTACGGAGTTGTTGTTTGGTTTCTGGGACACGGCGGAGTTCCTTTTCATGATGTGCTGCCCCTTCTTGCACCGCTACCCTCCAGCAGTTCCTGTTCAAGGCGATGCGCTCCCAGTCCTGAGATGTTATTTGGAATTTCTTGAGACTGGTCTTGAGGTTGTCCTTAAAACGTTTCTTTTGCCCGCCCGGGGCTCGCGGACCTCTCTCCAGCTGGGAGTATAACATCTGTTTGGGGAGGCGGGTGTCAGCCATGCGGATGAGATGTCCTGTCCATCGGAGTTGGTGCTGCATTATTAAGGTGGTGATGCTCGGTATCCTGGCTTCCTCCAGAACGCTGATGTTTGTGCGTCTGTCCTCCCATTTGATCCTGAGTATTTTCCTCAAGGTTCTCTGGTGGTGTTGTTCAAGAGCTCTTAGTTGCCTGCTGTAGGTTGTCCATGATTCTGCCCCATAAAGTAAGGTGGGGAGAACCACAGCTTTGTAAACCAGGAGGTTGGTGTCAACCCGGAGGTCTCTGTCTTTAAAGACTCTTTTCCGCAGTCTGGCATACGCTCCACTGGCACAGCTCAGGCGATGGTTGACCTCAGAGTCAATGTCCGCTTTGGAGGAGAGAAGGCAGCCGAGGTAGGGGAAGTGGTGAACATATTCAAGTGCAGTGTTGTCCACATTTATGATGGGCGGAGTAGATGGCTGGTTGGGTGGGGGTTGATGTAGCACCTGGGTCTTCTTGATGTTCACGGTCAGACCCAGGGCTCTGTATGCCTTAGCGAAGGAGTTCAGGATGCCCTGGAGGTCTTCTGCAGAGTGTGCTGCAATGGCATTATCGTCTGCATACTGAAGCTCCACGACCGTGGTGGTTCTGATCTTGGTTTTGGCTTTGAACCTGTTAAGGTTGAAGAGCCTGCCATCAGTTCTGTACCAAATTGGGATTCCGTGTGGTAGTTCTTCGTTGATGAGGTGGAGTATGGCGGCAATGAACACAGAGAACAGGGTGGGTGCAATGATGCATCCCTGTTTGACCCCTGTCTCTACAGTGAAAGGCTCAGTCAAGGAGCTGTTGTTGAGCACTGTGGCTGTCATTCCGTCATGTAATAAACGCAGTATTCTGACGTATTTATCCGGGCAACCATACTTCAGAAGGATTTTGTCAGGTCTATGAAAGCCATGAACAAAGGCTGTTTATGCTCACGGCATTATTCCTAGAGTTGGCGTGCTGTAAAAATCATGTCTGCAGTGCCTCTAGATGGGCGAAAACCGCACTGCGATTCTGGGAGAACTTCCTCAGACAGTGGCAGTAGGCGATTGGCAAGAACACGAGCAAGTACTTTGCCAACTGTTGAAAGGAGCGAGATGCCCCTATAGTTTCCGCAATCCGCTTTGTCCCCTTTCTTGAAAATGGTCACTATCAGAGCATCCCTGTGCTCCGAGGGGAGTACTTCTTTTTCCCAGACCTTCAGAAAGAAGGAATGGAGGTGGCGCTGGAGCTCTACTCCACCTTCCTTTAGGACCTGAGCTGGGATCCCATCTGGCCCAGAGGCCTTGTTGTTCTTCAGGCTCCTGATGGCATCTTGGACCTCTGCTAAAGTGGGAGGTTCACCCATGTCTTCCCTGATGGGACTCTGAGGGATGTGACTGAGGAAATCTGACTGAGTTGTGCTGTCACGGTTGAGGAGTTCCTGAAAGTGCTCTCTCCACCGGTTGTTTATGGACTCATTGTCCTTCAACAGCTCCTGCCCGTCTTTAGAGCGTAGGGGGTTTTGGCCGCGATGGCTTGGGCCGTAGACAGCCTTAGTAGCGCTGAAAAAGCCTCTGGTGTCACCAGAGTCTGACAAACTCTAGATTTCCAGTGCCCTTTCTGTCCACCAGGAGTTTTTAATCTGTCTCACCCGGCTCTGGACGTCAGCCTTGGCTCTGGAGTTAGCCTGTCTCTTTGCTGTGCAGGTGATGTCATTTTGCCAGACACGAAAGGTTTCCCTTTTCTTGGAGATGAGCTGTTCTATCTCCGTGTCGTTCTCATCAAACCAGTCCTGATGCTTTCTGGCCTTGTACCCGAGAGTGGCACGGCAGGTGTCGAGGATGGAAGACTTGAGCAGGCTCCAGTGTTCGTCAATGTCCTCAGGGTATTCCTGATTGAGGCTTTCTCCAAGAGAGGCCTGAAACTGCTGCAGGGCGGCAGTTTTGTTCAGGGTCTCAAGGTTTAGTCTCTGCCGGCTCAGCTTCTTTTGCAGTCTCCTCTTCCTCTTGAGTCTGATGGACATCGTGGATCGTATCAGGCGGTGATCTGTCCAGCAGGCCTCTGAATCCATCATGGCTTTTGTGATGCTCACGTCGCGCTGATCCCTGGCCCTGACAATGACATAGTCAATAAGATGCCATTGTTTAGAACGAGGGTGTCTCCATGAACCATTGAGTTTGTTCTTCTGGCGAAAGATGGTATTGGTGATGGTAAGGTCGTATTGAGCACATTTGCTAAGAAGCAAAACCCCATTGGAGTTGATGTTTCCAATGCCTTCCTTTCCAATGGTGCCCTTCCAGAGGTGGTGGTCTCGGCCCACCAGGCATTGAAATCTCCCAATATAATAATCTTGTCCTCCTTGGGGATTTTTGACAATACCTCATCCAGACAGGCATATAAGGCCTCTTTTTTGTCCTCATCGGAAACGAGGGTAGGTGCATAAGCACTAAGAACTGTTGCCGTCATCTAACATCCACCGCCTGATGTGCCAGCTTGTGACTAGGGGCTTCCAGACTTCACAATCCTGCCCCCGTTGCCACTTACTGGTCGCCACAGGACTTTAATCCGGGATGTAAAGTGGACTCCCTGAAAAAGACGCCTGTGCGTGACTTTGTTTAAAGTGGGGAGACTGGTGCACAGACAGTCACCACACTGTCCTTGACAGATCGGGGTCAGAGTCCAGTGGCAAGGAGACCAAGACGACTGGTGACCCTTTTCTGCTGCAGCCTTCATCCGCCTTCCCAGCCGTTGTGACGCCACCCCTTAGGTCAGCTATCATCCTCCGCCTGGTCCACCGTTGAGGTCTTCACTATTTTACCCATAGCTGGAGCTGTTTACCCACAGTGGTTGATGGGCAGTAGGGCGTGTCCACACACCGGTGGGCCTACATGCCACATCTCTGGGGCCCACTGCTGCTCCGAGATCCTGCACAACTTAGCCTGGGACCACAAGGTGCCAGTTGCCGTGTGTGGCCACGAGGAGGCGTGTGCAAGTCTTGGCAATGGAGAGGCTGTGTACCGGCTTATACACTCGGCTCCTCTTTTCACCCCCGGAAACAGAGGGCTAGCCGGTGGCGGTAGCTGAAAGCAGAAAAGTGGCAAGCAGACGCAGCATGCAGCATGCACAAACTACAGGCACTACGACTCCAACACGACTGCACTGACGCATCACACGCCCTGTGTGCTGATGGAACACACACACACACACACACACACACACACACACACACACACACACACACACACACACACGCACACACACACACACACACAGGGCAGTGACTCTCCAATACACATAGATACCAAATGGTCAGGTGAAGCTTTCCCGCCTTTTCCGGACAGTATAAAACCTTCTGACCTGGAGACCTGACCTAGTGTTGTTACATCTGCTGAAGTGCCATGTGCATTGACCGGCCATTAAACAACCCAAGATCTTGCCAATAAAGAACCAACCGTTACTCCACATCTTAGTTTTCCTGACCCAACAACAGACATCATCAACAACATGCAACAGCCGTTGGTGGAATCGAACCCGCACTTTCCTAACTGTGAAGCGGACGTGCTAACCAGTGTACCACCGAGCCGCCAAAGAGTATAAATATTACTATGTTGAGTCAAATACAAGACAGATTACAGATTTAAAACCACCCTTCGACGAGGATGGGAATCCATGCGTGCAGAGCACAGCGGATTATCAATCCATCGCCTTAAACTCTCGGCCACCTCATCGTGGACAACTTGTGTTGACACATCACATTATGTACGTTGTGCCAAGATACTTTGGATGTGAAGATAATGAAAATCCGGCGAGGATGTGATATGAAATGATGAGTGGAGAGCACAATGGGGTAGCAACACATCGCCTGAATATCTCAGCCACCGCATCTCATGCATGAGTTGTATGGGCGACATGATATGGTATGTACGGTGTGGTATAAGCCGCAAGGTAATATGATACAATACTTTAGATGTGAAACGAAGAAGAGATAAGCCACAAAAGAAGTGACACTGCCAACAAAGAAAAACGTTTTTTCAATGTTGTCTCACCCCAAATCTTTGGGATTATCGGATCTGCGCAGTTGGATAATTCCACCAACATTTTAACATCAACATTCTTTCATGGTCTGCCTGGGTGTCCTGGCTGAAGATCCTAAAGGTTTTGAATTCATTTTATGATTCCGCATATAAGCCATGATCGTATAGTGATAAGTACCGTAAATTCCGGACTATAAGCCGCGGCTTTTTTCCCAAATTTTGAACCCTGCGGTTTATAGTCAGGTGCGGCTTATATAAGGATTTTTTCGTGATTTTTGTGATGACTTGATCACTTCAAGATTCAAGAGTTTTTTATTCGCCATGTTTGAGCGTGCCAAACAAGGAATTTGACTTCGGTAAAACACACCCTCTGTTCAACATTTAGGTGACTAACAACACTCAGGACATGTGAAAAATGGCAAAACCAAACAAAAAAAAAATAATAATTTTCACTTTTATACACTGCGGTATCTTGAAGAAAAAAACAACAACAAAAATACTATTTTGAAACACTACTATGGCTGCTGCTTATTCTGGCTGTGTTGCTTGTGACTATTATTCAAGATTCAAGAGTTTTTATTCGCCATGTTTGAGCGTGCCAAACAAGGAATTTGACTTCGGTAAAACACACCCTCTGTTCAACATTTAGGTGACTAACAACACTCAGGACATGTGAATAATGGCAAAAACAGTGTAGACAAATTCAAAAAGGTGTGAAGAGCAGGATGTTATTGCACAGTAATGACTCTGAGACTCTATGAGTGGTGTGAGTTCATCAGAGCAACAGCCTGGGGGAAGAAGATGTCTCTGTGTCTGCTGGTTTTGGCGTACCGAGCTCTATAACGCCGTCCGGAGGGGAGTAGTTCAAACAGACTGCAACCTGGGTGAGAAGGGTCTGTAGAGATGTTCCTTGCACGTTTCCTGGTCCTGGACAGGTACAAGTCTTGGATAGATGGGAGGTTGATTCCAATGATCTTTTCTGCAGTCCTGATTGTCCGTTGCAGTCTGTGCTTGTCTTGTTTGGAGGCTGATCCAAACCAGACAGTGATGGAGGTGCAGAGGACAGACTGGATGATGGCAGTGTAGAAGGTCTTCAGAAGCTCTCGCGGCAGGTTGAACTTCTTGAGCTGTCTCAGGAAGTACAGCCTCTGCTGGGCCTTCTTCCGGACAGAGTCTATGAGGCCGGTCCATTTCGGGTCGCGAGAGATTGTGGTTCCCAGGAACTTGAAGGTGTCTGTGGAGAGAATAGTATTACTGCGGATAGTGAGGGGTAAAAGTGGTGAAGGGTCTCGCCTGAAATCCACTGTCATCTCCACGGTCTTGAGCGGGTTCAGCTCCAGATGAGAGTCTGTGCCCCTCTGGTGGGACACGTTACGTGCTGTCTGTATCTGGGCAGTTCGTGTGCGAGGTTCGCCCTGTTAAGATCACCCAGAACAATGATTAGTGAGTTTGGTAGAAGTTTCTCCATGTCTGTTACCTGGTCAGCCAGCATCTGCGTGGCTTCACTCGCACGTGCGTGTGGTGGGATGTAAACAGCCGCCATGACGATCGAGGAGAACTCCCGTGGTGAATAGAACGGCCGGCAGTTTATGAAAAGTGTTTCTAGGAGAGGGCTGCAAAACTCTTTCAACACCGTGACATCAGTACACCAACGTTCATTAATGTAGAAACAGAGACCACCTCCCTTTGATTTTCCGGAGAGCTCCGCGCTGCGATCTGCTCGCGTTAGCCTGAACCCGGCTAGCTCCACGGCGTGGTGGGGGGTTCGTTCGCTGAGCCACGTTTCCACAAAGCACAGCGCGGCCGATCTGCTGAAGTCCGTGTTCCTTGAAGTGAGGAGCAGCAGTTCGTCCATCTTGTTCGCCAGGGAGCGGACATTCGCCAGATGATATTATGAGCTTTAGTAGGAATGCACGCTAGGTGACCTGCGTCAAAGGGCTCTAAACCCTTTCTCTTACTCTGCCATGTGACTCAGAGATTACACAAAGCAGTGGCGCTGTTTGGACCATCTGCATTGTATTAAAACCCAATCAATCAGCATTTAAATTCAATTCTTCTGACATTTTGCTCACCAAAAACAAGTTGTAATGAACGTGAACTTTTAATGCATTTTATTCAGAAGGTTACTTTGAACCCCGAGGCTTGAATGGCGGCGCGGCGTATTTATGGATTTTACGGCCTCCAGGGGGCCCTCTAGCAGGAAGCAAGTCGCTCTTGCTTCTTATTATTCTTATTATTATTATTTCTTCTTCGTCTGTCTCGCTGACAGACGAAGAAGAAATAATGCGCCGAAGAAGACGTGCTAGTTTTTTTTAATCCAGCCCTATTAGTCTTGTGTAAATGACAAATTATTTGAGGTCCCACCGAGATTTGAACTCGGATCACTGGATTCAGAGTCCAGATTGCTCACCATTACACCATAGAACCCTGGCAGTGACAGAAGGAGGAGCATAATTCTTTCTGAGCACAATGCACTAACTAAGGCGCTCATTTTACGAAATTGACAAAAGTAGTGGAGGCAGGGCTTACACACTCATAGGGCTGTCCACAAAGTACTGAATTGGAATTTCCAAATTTGTGTTCCATGTAAATGACTACAAATTGGAAGTTCCACCAAGGCTTGAACTTGGATTGCTAGATTCAGAGTGCTCACAATCACACCATGCCAACATTGATTAATTGATTGATTGATTGATTGATTGATTGATTGATTGATTGATTGATTGATTGAACATTTATTGATCCCCGGGGGTGGGGAAATTCAGGCCCCATCAGAATCCATACCACAGAGCGGGTATACAAAAGACACACAGATGGCATGAGCGCAACTCAATAGGCTCTCATAAGGCTGCCACACAAAAGCGCCACAAAGAAACCCATTAAGTACGAAAAATAAAAGCCATCAAAGCAAAGGAAAAAAAGTAACAGCGGCCAACCAGCACCCCTCAATATCAGAGAACACCCCAAAACACACAAAATAGCCTCCACGGGGTCCATAAACAGGTGTAAGGACAGTCCAGTTCAACGGCGCCCAATGGACCGTGGTTGTGAATCGGTGAAAACATCACAAAACAGGCAAACGTGTGAGCAGCGTCCTGGGCACCCAGTCGGGGCAGGTGCAGATGGACACCACGGGGCTAGCACGGCGAAGGTCGTTGGTTCCGACGATCACGAGGCTGCGAGGCCAAGGCGAGGGACCCGTCAGCACCGGCCGGATAAGCAGGAAGCCGTCGTAGAGTTACGCCGGTCTCAACCGATTACTCGGTAATCCAGAAGAGCATTAGCTTTAAAACCATCCAAGATCTAAAGTAAGTTCCACCAGTTGACATTGTAACTCGGAGAACATGTGATTACTTTATCAAATACTATATGGCTCCTGTTTGCCGAGGTGTCCCTGGCACACTTTGCAAAGCAGACAACACTGACAAATAGATTTAGAAAATGTTGTTTCCACCCAGTCTCAAACAGGGGGTCTTTCGCGTCTTAGAAGAACAGGATGACCAATACGCTATGGAAACTGCTGTGACGTCCAAAGCATTTTGAGAAGCCTGGCAAAAGTTCACCAAAAGGGAGTGAGGAAGAAAGCAGGCACTTATGAACTTTTTGATTTGCTTTTCAAAACTGTGCCAGCAAAAGCAATTTTTCCATACAAAGAAATAAACTCCGCGTCGGGGAATTGAAGCCCGATTTGCCGAGCCCAGGCTGAGTCGTTTCGCTAAAGGGTACCTGATTTGAGACTGGGTGAAAACCAGGTTTCGCACTTTTCTTTAACTTTTGCCAAGCTCTTCAAAAGGCTATGTGTGTCAGCGCGGTTTCCATGGTGTAGTGGTTATTACATTCCCTCACACGCTGAAGGTCCCTGGTTGGAAACAAGTCTTATGATCCTTTTGATTTTAGACTCCGCGTCGGGGAATTGAAAATGTGGAGTAACAGATGAGTGAGTCGTCACCTTATCGTGGTGGAGGGGTTTGCGTGCCCCTATGATCCTAGGAGCCATGTTGTCTGGGGCTTCATGCCCCTGGTAGGGTCACCCATGGCAAACGGGTCCTAGGTGAGGGGCCAGACAAAGCACGGCTCATCAGCCCCTTATGATGAAAAAAATTAATGGATCACGTTTTCCCTCGCCCGGACGCGGGTCACCGGGGCCCCCCTCTGGAGCCAGGCCTGGAGGCGGGGCTCGAAGGCGAGCGTCTGGTGGCCGGGCCTTCGCCCATGGGGCCCGGCCGGGCTCAGCCCGAAAAGGAAACGTGGGTCCCCCTTCCCATGGGCTCACCACCTGTGGGAGGGGCCAAAGGGGTCGGGTGCATTGCAAGCTGGGCGGCGGCCAAAGGCAGGGACCTTGGCGGTCTGATCCCCGGCTGCAGAAGCTGGCTCTTGGGACATGGAATGTCACCTCTCTGGCTGGAAAGGAGCCCGAGCTGGTGCGCGAGGCAGAAAAGTTCCGACTAGATATAGTCGGACTTGCCTCCACGCACAGTTTGGGTTCCGGTACAAGCCCTCTCGAGAGGGGCTGGACTCTCTTCCACTCTGGAGTTGCCCACGGTGAGAGGCGTCGAGCAGGTGTGGGTATACTTATTGCCCCCCGGCTGGGCGCCTGCACATTGGGGTTCACCCCGGTGAACGAGAGGGTAGCCTCCCTCCGCCTTCGGGTGGGGGGACGGGTCCTGACTGTTGTTTGTGTCTATGCACCAAACGGCAGCTCAGAGTACCCACCCTTCTTGGAGTCCCTGGAGGAAGTGCTGGAGAGCGCTCCTTCTGGGGACTCCGTCGTTCTACTGGGTGACTTCAATGCTCACGTGGGCAATGACAGTGAGACCTGGAAGGGCGTGATTGGGAGGAACGGCCCCCCCGATCTGAACCCGAGCGGTGTTCTATTGTTGGACTTCTGTGCTCGACACGGATTTTCAATAATGAACACCATGTTCAAACATAAGGGTGTCCATGTGTGCACTTGGCACCAGGACACCCTAGGCCGCAGTTCGATGATCGACTTTGTAGTCGTGTCATCGGATTTGCGGCCGCATGTTTTGGACACTCGGGCGAAGAGAGGGGCGGAGCTGTCAACTGATCACCACCTGGTGGTGGGTTGGCTCCGATGGTGGGGGAAGATGCCGGTCCGACCTGGCAGACCCAAACGTTCTGTGAGGGTCTGCTGGGAACGTCTGGCGGAATCCCCTGTCAGGAAGAGCTTCAACTCCCACCTCCGGCAGAGCTTTTCCCACGTCCCGGGGGAGGCGGGGGACATTGAGTCCGAGTGGACCTTGTTCCGCGCCTCCATTGTTGAGGCGGCCGACCGGAGCTGTGGCCGTAAGGTCATTGGTGCCTGTCGTGGCGGCAATCCCCGAACCCGCTGGTGGACACCGGCGGTAAGGGATGCCGTCAAGCTGAAGAAGGAGTCCTATCGGGCCGTTTTGGCCTGCGGGACTCCGGAGGCAGCTGACAGGTACCGGGTGGCCAAGCGGAACGCGGCTTCGGCGGTTGCTGAGGCAAAAACCCGGGCGTGGGAGGAGTTCGGCGAGGCCATGGAGAATGACTTCCGGACGGCTTCGAGGAAATTCTGGTCCACCATCCGGCGTCTCAGGAGGGGGAAGCAGTGCAACGTCAACACTGTTTACAGTGGAGATGGCGTGCTGCTGACCTCGACTCGGGACGTCGTGTGTCGGTGGGGAGAATACTTCGAAGACCTCCTCAATTCCACCTACACGCCTTCCATTGTGGAAGCAGGGCCTGGGGACTCTGAGGCGGACTCTCCAATCTCTGGGGTTGAAGTCACTGAGGTAGTTAAAAAACTCCTCGGTGGCAAGGCCCCGGGGGTGGATGAGATCCGCCCGGATTTCTTAAGGGCTCTGGATGTTGTGGGGCTGTCATGGCTGACACGTCTCTACAGCATCGCGTGGACATCGGGGACAGTGCCTCTGGATTGGCAGACTGGGGTGGTGGTTCCCCTCTTTAAGAAGGGGGACCGGAGGGTGTGTTCCAATTACAGGGGAATTACACTCCTCAGCCTCCCTGGTAAGGTCTATTCAGGGGTGCTGGAGAGGAGGGTCCGTCGGGAGGTCGAACCTCGGATTCAGGAGGAACAGTGTGGCTTTCGTCCTGGCCGTGGAACAGTGGACCAGCTCTTCACCCTCAACAGGATCCTCGAGGGTGCATGGGAGTTCGCCCAACCAGTCCACATGTGTTTTGTGGACTTGGAGAAGGCGTTCGACCGTGTCCCTCGGGAGGTTCTGTGGGGGGTGCTTCGGGAGTACGGGGTACCGAGCCAACTGATAAGGGCGGTTCGGTCCCTGTATCACCGATGCCAGAGTGTGGTCCGCATTTCCGGCAGTAGGTCGGATTCGTTCCCAGTGAGGGTTGGACTCCGCCAAGGCTGCCCTTTGTCACCGATTCTGTTCATAATTTTTATGGACAGAATTTCTAGGTGCAGCCGAGGCGTTGAGGGTGTCCGGTTTGGGGACCTCAGCATCGCGTCTCTGCTTTTTGCAGACGATGTTGTGCTGTTGGCTTCTTCAGGCCGTGATCTCCAGCTCTCACTGGAGCGGTTCGCAGCCGAGTGTGAAGCGGTCGGGATGAGGGTCAGCACCTCCAAATCCGAGTCCATGGTCCTCGATCGGAAAAGGGTGGAATGCCCTCTCCGGATCGGGGATGAGATCCTGCCCCAAGTGGAGGAGTTTAAGTATCTTGGGGTCTTGTTCACGAGTGAGGGGAGGATGGAGCGTGAGATCGACAGGCGGATCGGTGCAGCGTCGGCAGTAATGCGGACTCTGTACCGGTCCGTCGTGGTAAAGAGAGAGCTGAGCCAAAAGGCAAAGCTCTCAATTTACCGGTCGATTTACGCTCCTACCCTCACCTATGGTCACGAGCTATGGGTCGTGACCGAAAGAACGAGATCCCGGATACAAGCGGCCGAAATGAGTTTTCTCCGCAGGATGTCCGGGCTCTCCCTTAGAGATAGGGTGAGAAGTTCGGTCATCCGGGAGAGACTCGGAGTAGAGTCGCTACTCCTCCACGTTGAGAGGAGCCAGATGAGGTGGCTCGGGCATCTCATCAGGATGCCTCCTGGACGCCTCCCTGGGGAGGTGTTCCGGGCATGTCCCACCGGTAGGAGACCCCGGGGACGACCCAGGACGCGCTGGAGAGACTATGTCTCTCGGCTGGCCTGGGAACGCCTTGGTATCCCCCGGGATGAGCTAGATGAAGTAGCTGGGGAGAGGGAAGTCTGGGAGTCCCTCCTGAAGCTGCTGCCCCCGCGACCCGACCCCGGATAAGCGGAAGAAGATGGATGGACCAAAAGCAGGAACTAGGAAGGGAATGGGAGGGAAGGATAAGGTCTGTTCTGTTATCACCTGAATGTCCTGTTATTTACTGAATGTTTTGTGACTATGTGTCATGGAACTTAACTGAGCTCTGTGTGCCGTGTCTGTGCTCACTGCCTATGTGTAAGTGAAAGTCACAAAGCTCTGTGTGCCGTGTCTGTGCTCTGATTGAGCGACTATGTTTGGGTAAATTATTTACACATTGATCGATATGATGAAGTATATATGTTTGTATAAACTAATAAGAGTATCTGCACATTGCTGTTGCTCCCTCTTCAGGCCCTAAACTGATCGCCATTCAATTCCATCCATTCCATCCATTATCTGTACCGCGGGGGGTCGCAGGCGTGCTGGAGCCTATCCCAGCAGTCATCGGACAGTAGGCGGGGGACACGTTGTAACTGGTTGCCAGCCAATCGCAGGGCACACAGAGACAAACAATCATTCGCACTTGCACTCACACCTATGGGCAGTTTGGATTACTAAATCGGCTGACCAAGCATGTTTTTGTGATGTGGGAGGAAAACCCGGGGAAAACCTACGCAGGCACGGGGAGAACCTACAAACTCCACACAGGGAGCACCAGATCACAAGTCAAAAGTCCTTATATGTTACAAATGGATTTGATTTCATGTCGAATCGTATGCTTTGCATGTTTGAGTGGGGATTTGGGGAGGTTTCACCGAACATGTCAATGAATGAGGGAGTAACCGTAAAGATCTAAAATAGTGATGGTTCGGGTGCGCTTGGTGCCCAGTAGCACCCACCTTTGGTCCAGTAAGTAAGGTGCACCACTGTAGCAGATGTTTCCATAGTGTAGTGAGTATCATGTTTGCCTAACACGCGAAAAGTCCCCAGTTCGTGACTGGGTAGAAACAGCTTCGTTACATTCCGATTGGTAGCGAATATGACATGGACCTGAGGACTGCATTTCAGTGATTAATGAATTCTGATTAATATCATAGCCGGTTTGGACGTGTCCTTTCAGGGTCATAATTGTGTGTCTACCGCTGCCTCGTGGCAGCCAGGCCTAAAAAAAGATGGGAACGCCTGAGGGAGTTTCGCCAAGATGAATTAGGAAGAACTTTATGAAATAAAGTTGATGTGAAAACGTAGGTGGACGTAATGTCTGGAAGCTTGTGTTCAACAGAAGGCTGTTTGGTAACAGTGAACAACGGACAAATTCAGCAAGGTAATTTAATTACGCCATGACCCAGATTCGTTCCGGGGATGCTACGGCCACAACGCTATACGATCATGCAATAGCATACAAGAAATTTAGGGTCTTTTCTTTAGGATCTTCAGCCGACCATGAAAGAATGTTGATGTTAAAATGTTGGTGGAAATATCCAACTGCGCAGATCCGATGATCCCAAAGATTTGGGGTGAGACAACATTGAAATTTTTTTTTTCTTTGTTGACAGTGTCACTTCTTTTGTGGCTTAGCTCTTCTTCGTTTCACATCTAAAATATCGTATCATTTTACCTTGTAGCTTATACTACCCCGTACATGCCATATCATGTCGCCCATACAACTCATGCATGAGATGCGATGGCTGAGATATTTAGGCGATGGGTTGCTACTCCATTGTGCTCTCCACTCATCATTTCATATCACATCCTCGTCGGATTTTCAAAGTATCTTGGCACAACGTACATAATGTGTCCTGTCAATGCCATATGAGAAAGATGAGGTGGCCGAGAGTTTAAGGTGATGGATTGCTAATCCATTGTGCTCTGCACTCATGGGTTCAAATCCCATCCTCGTTGAAAGTTGGTGTTAAATTGTTGTACAGACGAGCCTCGGTTCTCGAAAAAATCAGTATTTGAACAAAAAATTTGAGAATTTTTTGCTCCGGATGTCGAACGAAATTCGATTGTCGAACCTCACGAGACGAGCCGAGAGGACCCGCATGCCAACTGACTCCGTTCGTTATTACATTCTCGTTACTCTGAGGATTGCAACAACTCTAATCATGCCTCCAAAGGAAGCAAGTGGGAGCAGTAAAGCCATCCTAAAACACAAAGACGCTCCTAAAGCAATGCAACAGTGAGCGCCCGGCGCGCTGCGTTTGCGCGATCGGACCAAATTAAGCTCCCTGCGCACTGAGGTCCACTTAAATTTTGGAAAGTACATCAGGACTTTAAAAATATTTTCTAAATTATTGCTAAGCACTGCAGTTGCGCGATCGGACAAAAATGTACAAATGAAAAAATACTTTAAAAAGGCGGGGTTTTTAAATTTAAATTTTACATTTTTTTCCATTATTTGTAATGGGAAAACATGATTCGGAATTTGAACGATTAACTTCTCCAACAGCCTTCTGGAACGGATTGTGGTCGAAAACCGAGGCTCCACTGTATCTGTAATCTGGTTTGTATTTGACTCAATATAGTAATATTTATACCCTTTGGCGGCTCGGTGGAGAACTGGTTAGCATGTCCGCTTCACAGTTAAGAAAGTGCGGGTTCGATTCCATCAACGGCTGTTGCGTGTTGTTGATGATGTCCGTTGTTGGGTCAGGAAACCTATGATGTGGGGTAACGGTTGGTTATTTATTGGCAAGGTTTTGGGTTGTTTAATGGCGGCCAGTACACATGGCACTTCAGCAGATGTAACAACACCCCCCATCTCCAGATCAGAAGGTTTTATACTGTCCGGAAAAGGCGGGAAAGCGTCACCTGACCATTTGGTATCTTTGTGTATTGGAGAGTCACTGCCCTGTGGGTGCGTGTGTGTGTGTGTGTGCGTGTGTGTGTGGGTGTGTATATGTGCGTGTGTGGGTGTGTATGTTGTTGTAAGGCGGACGTAGTTGAGAGCGCCATGAGAACGTTAAAGGGGCAAGTGTGTGCATGGATTGTATTTATAAAACCCGCGCCCTATGACGCGGTGCGCCCTATGTTTGTTAAACACAGTCATGGCACACATAACTGAGACTGCGCCTTTTATTACGGTGCGCGTTTTAATCGTGAAAATACGGTAACTCGTCAGCACTGGTTTACTGCAATTTGACGACAAACCGCAAAACTATTGGGCATGGAAAGCATCATGTATTGGCGCGACTAAAGACTTAAATTTATCAGAAAGAGAGGAGTTCGACCTACTAACAAGGTGGCTAGGTCCAAGATCTGCAGAACTGGTGAAAAGGGTTCATGGCGTACCCGCTGGAGGCGTAAAGATGATTTGGGAACGGGTTGAAGAGTGTCACCGTTCCTCAGAAGCAATTGAGGACACACTGCTAAACAAGATAGAGGAGTTTCCAAGGCTAACAAACAAAGATACGAGCCAGCTAAGAGACCTGGGAGACATCTTGTAGGAGCTATTGTGGGAGCTAAGTCAGATGATTGATTGATTGATTGATTGATTGATTGATTGATTGATTGATTGATTGATTGATTGATTGAAACTTTATAGATCCCCGGGGGTGGGGAAATTCAGGCCCCAGCAGTATTCATACTGAAAAGGGAGCAACAGCAATGTCTAAATATTTCATATTAATTTTATATTAATTTATGAAAACATAGTTGCTCCATCAGAGCACAGACACGGCACACACAGCTTGGTAACGTTTCCATTACACATAAGGCAGAGCTTATTAACGTCATGACACATTGATACAAAACATTCAGTAGAAAACAAGAAATTCTTATGAGGATATGTTTTCCTTCTTTTCCCCTCCCTTTTCTTCCCTTCCGTATTCCTGCTTGCGGAGAATATAAAACCTTCTGATCTGGAGTCTGACGTGGTTGTTCTCCTCTGCTGAATTGCACTTGTACTGACTGCCGTGAATCAACCCAAGATCTTGCAAATAAAGAACCAACTATTACTCCACATCTTTGTTTTCTTTGCTCAACGACGGACATCTTGAACAAAACGCAACATAACCCTGCCTGATAGAAGTGTGTTTGAATTTTTGATTAGCGGTAGGTGCTAAAGCCTCATTGCTAGCAAGAGAACTGGTCTTGCAAAAAAGGATTCACTCGCTGAGTCCAAATTCACAGGCTGCATCCTTAGAAAGTTTTTTTATTTTTTTATTGCCAATTATAGGGCTGCATGACGTGACTCCCGGTGCGACGCGAACGCATCACGTGACACACAAATTCAGCCTTAAAACTGGCATTCGTTAAATGGCGACGGATGCTGAGCGGAGACTACATCAAAGTCAAAGTCCCAATGATCGTCACACACACCTGGGTGTGGTGAAATTTGTCCTCTGCATTTAACCCATCCCCGTGTGATTTTAATCCATCCCCTGGGGGAGAGGGGAGCAGTGAGCAGCAGCGGTGCCGCGCTCGGGAATCAGTCATACGTATATTTTAAAGTCATTTCCCATATTACTCTTTCAAATATCTATTCAGAAACTCTGAACATATAAGGACATATTGATTGAGAGAAAACAGGGGGGGGGGGCTGAGAGTGGACAGGTTTGGTGAACCCCTGACATCTGGTCAAATCAGAGCAGGGGGTGTTTTATGATGTTGGGGGAAACAGAACAACTTGATTGCTTCCTCTGCAGCTGGTTAACCAGTGCAGAGGTCTTAGCACTTTGTTTACGATGTTGTGGGAACAAACAGAATATTTTTTCCCCCTCAGCAACTGGTTAATCAATATAGTCTCCATTCCAACACAATCGTACAATCAAGACAATTTGTCAACCCTAACAATCTTGGGCCAGGAACTGAGCAGGAAAAAGGTTTCTCACCTGTGTGTGTTCTTGTGTTTATTTTTAAGTGACTGATCTGAGAGATTCTTTGACCACAAACTGAGCAGGAAAAAGGTTTCTCACCTGTGTGTGTTCTTGCATGTGTTTTTAAATGTCGCTTCTGAGAGAATCTTTGGCCACATTTTTTTTGATGAAAAGACACACCTTGTCCTTTTGCTCGTTAGGCATGACTGTTGTCACATTCAAACTTGTACATAAAGGAGAATCAAAATCAGGACTCGACCCTGCTTTCCAAGACCACCGCTTCAACCAGCTATGAGGTTCGAGAACACTAACTGGTTCTCAAACTTGGCCCAGCTATCTTGCTTTGCTTGCTCGCAAAATAGTAGCATGGTAGTTAAACGTGCCTATTGATTTGTGACACATCCTAATTTCGCAATATTGTACATGAATAGTTTATAGTTTATTAGTAACAGCCGTAGGTCAGACCTTGTAGCACAGTAGTTAGGGTACTGGTTTAGTAAACAAGGGGTTATGAGTTCAATTCTCACTGAGCCCTGATAATATACTTAATTGCTGTGCCAGCTGAATTTATAATAGTTGAGGGTGTAATTACACGTATCTTGTCCATGGTACTGGTGACCAGCAGTTGTGTGATGAGTTGTTGTTGTCTTTGGGGACATGAAGGGAAATTTGATAGTTTCTCATGGCACACAAATGTGCCCACACTGGTTGAAATTCACTGGCCTAGAGTCCTGGTTAGACTACATTTTCAAGAGTTTCTTTTGGTTCATCTTCTAAAAGTTTGACACAGTTTTGCCAAGCAAGGCCGCGTAGCTTAGTGATAAGAGCACTAGAATTGTAAATCAGAGGGTGTGAGTTAAATTCCCACTAGGGTCTGACAGACAGCTACATATGCGAACCTTGCTTGTTTGTTTGTTTTTTGTTTGTTTGTTTGTTTATTTTCACATACAAAAACAATTTAAAATGTACATAGATTAAATAAATGTGATGGAGAATGTCTAAAAAACCCTCCAGGGGCTTGCGAAGTGGCATTCTCCAGATATATGAATACATTTAAGATAAAATTTCAATGGATAGAGAAATATGCATCCTAATACATGTCATACGGATGAAAAAAAAAATTATAACAGGGATAAGGCATACAACATACAACAATAAGGAAAAACACACCAAAACTATAACTAAAGAGAAGAATGAATGGATCCGGGTTCATTTAGCATACCATATGGAAAGTATTTAGTGTCTAAGAGAAGTGATTTCAGAGCCTTCTTAAATTGGTCCCATAAAAATAGTGGCAGCGAATTGTAAATCTTTGACCCTCTGTAGTCTATGTTAAACTGAGTTTGGGCTGTACGGGCTATTGGTGGTCTGAGGTCATTTGAGCTGCGTGTGGGGTAATTATGGACCTGAGAATTATGTCTAAATAAGTTATGAAAAAATAGGGGAAGGGTTCTCCCCAATGAGCCTTGAACAAAGAGACCAATTTGAAGATGATTGACTTGAAAAACAGTGAGGACACCTAGCCGAGTAAAAAGAGGCTGACATGAATGTTTCGGATGTACACAACATATTACTCTTAGAGCTCGTTTCTGCAGACGATATATAGGCTCAAGTTTGGCACTTCTTTTGTGGCTTAGCTCTTCTTCGTTTCACATCTAAAGTATCGTATCAGTTTACCTTGTAGCTTATACTACACCGTACATGCCATATCATGTCGCCCATACAACTCATGCATGAGATGCGATGGCTGAGATATTTAGGCGATGGGTTGCTACTCCATTGTGCTCTCCACTCATAATTTCATCACATCCTCGTCGGATTTTCATTATCTTCACAAAGTATCTTGGCACAACGTACATAACGTGACATGTCATCACCAGATGAACAAGACGAGGTGGCCGAGAGGTTAAGGCGATGGATTGCTAATCCATTGTGCTCTGCACGCATGGGTTCAAATCCCATCCTCGTCGAAAGTTGATGTTAAATTGTTGTACAGTGGAGCCCGGTTCTCAAACAAATCATTATTTGAACAAAAAATTCGAGAATTTTTTGCTTCAGATGTCGAACGAAATTCGATTGTCGAACCTCGCGAGCCAACTGACTCCGTTCGTTATTACATTCTCGTTACTCTGAGGATTGCAACAACTCTAATCATGCCTCCAAAGGAAGCAAGTGGGAGCAGTAAAGCCATCCTAAAACACAAAGACGCTCCTAAAGCAATGCAACAGTGAGCGCCCGGCGCGCTGCGGTTGCGCGATCGGACCAAATTAAGCTCTCTGCGCACTGAGGTCCACTTAAATTTTGGAAAGTACATCAGGACTTTAAAAATATTTTCTAAATTTTAGCGACCGCTCTGTCACAATAATGCGACCAGCATCGGCGAAGCACTGCAGTTGTGCGATCGGACAAAAATGCGCAAATGAAAAAATACTTTAAAAAGGCGGGGTTTTTTTTGCTTGGAACGGATTAATTTCTTTCCATTATTTGTAATGGGAAAACATGATTCGCAATTTGAACGATTCACTTCAACAACCTTCTGTGGTCGAAAACCGAGGCTCCACTGTATCTGTAATCTGGTTTGTATTTGACTCAATATAGTAATCTTTATACTCTTTGGCAGCTCGGTGATACACTGGTTAGAATGTCCGCTTCACAGTTAAGAAAGTGCGGGTTTGATTCCATCAACGACTGTTGTGTGTTGTCGATGATGTCCGTTGTTTGGTCAGGAAAACTAAGATGTGGGGTAACGGTTGGTTCTTTATTGGCAAGATCTTGGGTTGTTTAATGGCGGTCAGTACGCATGGCACTTCAGCAGATGTAACAACACCCCCCATCTCCAGATCAGAAGGTTCTATACTGTCCGGAAAAGGCGGGAAAGCGTCACCTGACCATTTGGTATCTATGTGTATTGGAGAGTCACTGCCCTGTGTGTGCGTGTGTGTGTGCGTGTGTGTGTGTGGGTGTGTATATGTGCGTGTGTGTGTGTGTGTGTATCCAAAGACCTCAACGGTGGGAGTGGCGGAGGATGACACTGTGAGTCACAACGGCACTGAAGGCGGACGAAGGCTGCAACAGAGGGTGGTCTCCAATCGTCATGGACCCATGCCATTGGATCCCGGCCCCTTTCTGCCAAGGACCGTGTGGTGGCTGCAGGCGCATCAGTCTCCCCACGCTAAAAGACGTCACGCGCAGGCGTCCTCCTGAAGGGAACGTATTCCATTTTACATCCTGGACAACAAAGTCCTGTGGCGATCAGGAAGTGGTAACGGGGGCAGGACAGTGAGGTCTGGCAGCCCCTAGCCACAACCTGACACACAGGCGGGGGGTGTTAGATTCAGTCGTTAAGTTCTTGGACTGAGGCAGAAGAGCTTCTCGGCAGCTGCACCCATGACTGAGCAGCCCTATTTAGGATCCACTCTGCTCACCCCATTTAGGGGAGGGGGTTAGAAAAGGTACCCTAAACATAGCCTGCCTCCCAAATCCTGTCTGGAATACCGCATCCAGAGGGATCACCATCACGCGGTCAGAAACAAAAACATGTACACATTGGAGCCTGGAACGTGCGGACCCTAACGGACAACCAAGCCAGTGATCGACCTGAAAGGCGAACTGCCATCATCTCCAGAGAGCTAAGGAAGTTCCAGATCGACATCGCAGCACTCTCCGAGACCCGACTAGCAGATGAAGGGCAGCTGAAGGAGGAAAAAGGTGGATATACTTTCTTTTGGAAAGGAAAACCTGCAACTGAGCCAAGAATCCATGGTGTGGGTTTTGCTATCAAGAACCGCCTCATCAACCACCTCCATGAACTCCCTGTGGGCATTAACGAGCGCCTAATGACCATACGCCTGATGCTTGCCAACAATCAGATGGCCACGGTCATTAGTGCCTATGCACCAACACTCGATGCACAGGACGAAGTTAAGGAGGCCTTCTACGCTGACCTAGACAAAGTCCTATCGGACGTCCCCAAGGAGGATAAGCTAATCCTGCTTGGAGACTTCAACGCCAGAGTGGGACGAAACCACCACCTATGGAGGGGTACGCTGGGACGAGAAGGGGTTGGAAACACAAACTCTAATGGCACATTACTACTAACCAAGTGCTCAGAACACAACCTGGTCATCACCAACACACTTTTCCGTCAAAAAACCAAGTTCAAAACATCTTGGATGCATCCTCGCTCCAAACTGTGGCATCTCATCGACTATGTCATTGTCCGCTCTAAAGACCGCCGCGATGTCCTAAACACCAGAGCAATGACCAGTGCAGACGACTGCTGGACCGACCATCGCCTCATTCGCTCCATCATGTCCATCCGCCTAATGCGGAAAAAACGGATGCAGAAAAGACAATGCCAAGAATAAACATCGAGCTGTTGAATGACACCGCCTACCAACAACAGCTGCAGGAGGCTCTTAGTGCAGCGCTGCCCAACCACTACCCAGAGGATACTGAAACACACTGGAGCACACTTTCGACTACCATAATGAACACCTGCAAAAGAATCCTCGGGCACAAAAAGCGGACGCATCAAGACTGGTTTGATGAGAATGACACTGAGATCCAGCAGCTAATTAACAACAAGCGGCAAGCTTTTATCACCTGGCAAAATGACATCCACTGCAAGGTGAAAAGAGTAGCCCATGCCAAAGCGAAGGCAGCCGTCCAAACACAGGTTAGGAAACTGAAGAACCAATGGTGGACAAAGAAGGCTCTGGAGATCGAGCAGCTTGCTGACTCTGGAGACACGAGAGGCTTCTTTGATGCCACGAGAGCGGTGTATGGTCCCAGCCACCGCTGCCTAACCCCCCTTCGCTCAAAGGATGGCCTGCTGCTGAAGGACAAGGAGGCAATTGCAAACAGGTGGAAAGAACACTACGAGGACCTCTTAAACAGGGACACTATACCTGAGATGGAGGCTCTTGATCAACTACCACAACAGCCCACAGCTGAAAGCATGGGAGAGCCACCCAGCCTGAACGAGCTGCAGGATGCCATTGGGAAGATGAGGAACAACAAGGCTGCTGGGTCCGATGGAATTCCAGCAGAGGTCTTGAAGAAAGGCGGACCCGACCTTCTCAGGCACATCCATGCCCTGCTTCTTAAGATTTGGGAAGAAGAGAAAATCCCTGCGCAGCTCAGAGATGCCTTAATCGTCTCCGTATTCAAGAAAGGAGACAAGGCAGACTGCGGGAATTACCGTGGCATTTCTCTCCTCTCCACCATAGGGAAAGCCCTCGCTCAGGTTCTGGCCAACAGACTCACCCCCCTGTCAGAAATCATCCTTCCTGAGTCTCAGAGTGGATTTCGCCCAAGCAGAGGCACCACAGACATGGTTTTCATTGCTCGACAACTGCAAGAAAAATGCCGGGAACAAAATCAACCACTATACATGGCCTTCATAGACCTCACCAAAGCCTTCGATTCAGTTAACCGTCAGGCCCTTTGGCTGGTTCTATCCAGGATTGGCTGCCCAGACAAATACATCAGAGTACTGAGACTACTGCATGATAACATGTCAGCCACAGTGCTCAGCGGCAGTGGAGACGAGACGGAACCCTTCAGGGTTGACACAGGTGTCAAACAGGGATGCGTCATCGCTCCAACACTATTTTCCATCTTTATTGCTGCTATCCTCCCCCATACAAGCAAGCATCTGCCCCACGGAGTCAAAATCATGTACAGAACTGACGGTCAACTCCTCAACATCAACCGACTCAGGGCTAAAGGTCAAACCACCACCATATCCATCATGGAGCTGCAGTATGCGGACGACAATGCCCTTGTGGCCCTGTCGGAAGAAGACCTACAGAGTATTCTGTCTGCCTTCGCGAAGGCATACAAACAGCTTGGTCTGGCCATTAACATAAAAAAGACCCAAATCCTCCACCAACCACTACCAAACTGCAGTTTGCTTGTCCGCCTCCCAAGCATCTCTATTGATAACATCCGACTGGAAAAGGTTGACCACTTCCCCTATCTTGGCAGCCTCCTGTCATCTAAAGCCACCATTGATGATGAAATTGACCATCGCCTCAGCTGTGCCAGTGGGGCTTTCTCAAGGCTACGGAAGCGAGTCTTCGAGAATCGTGACCTCCAAGCAAAGACCAAAATCCTGGTCTACAAAGCTGTGGTCCTCCCCACCCTTCTGTATGGGTCAGAAGCCTGGACCACATACAGCAGGCACTTAAGGGCACTGGAGACCTACCATCAGAGATGCCTCTGGAAAATCCTCAGGATCAGCTGGAAGGACCGACGCACCAACACCAGCGTCCTGGAGGAGGCTGGCTTGCTTACCATCACTGCCACCATTGCCCAAAACCAACTGAGATGGATTGGCCATGTAATCCGCATGCCTGACTCTCGCCTCCCAAAACAAGTTCTTTATTCCCAGCTCGCTGAAGGAAAGCGGGCCCCGGGAGGTCAGAAGAAGAGGTTCAAGGACAACATAAAAGCAAACCTGAAGAAGTGCCACATAAACCTTAAAACTTGGGAAGACAAGGCCGCAGACAGGACGACGTGGAGAAACCTTGTCCGTGACGGCGCCGCTCAATATAACGTTGACCTCCACCATGCCGCTCAAGACAAACGCAGACGCAGAAAGGAGAGAGCCCCCACCAAGCAGGCCCAACCCAAACCCACCACCATTACATTCCCCTGTCCACACTGCTCCAGAGTTATCGGGTCCAGGATCGGCCTCTTCAACCACCTGAAGACCCACAAAGACCAAGAAGGAGGACCGTCATACTCGACTACGAGTGACCGCCGATGATGATGATGATGATATGTGCGTGTGTGTGTGTGTGTGTGTGTGTGTGTGTATGTTGTTGTAAGGCGGACGTAGTTAAGAGCGCCATGAGAACGTTAAAGGGGCAAGTGTGGGCGTGGATTGTATATATAAAACCCGCGCCCTATGACGCGGTGCGCCCTATGTGTGTTAAACACAGTCATGGCACACATAACGGAGACTGCGCCTTTTATTACGGTGCGCGTTTTAATCGTGAAAATACGGTAACTCGTCAGCGCTGGTTTACTGCAATTTGACGACAAACCGCAAAACTATTGGGCATAGAAAGCATCATTTATTGGCACGACTAAAGACTTAAATTTATCAGAAAGAGAGGAGTTAGACCTACTAACAAGGTGGCTAGGTCCAAGATCTGCAGAACAGGTGAAAAGGGTTCATGGAGTACCCGCTGGAGGCGTAAAGATGATTTGGGAACGGGTTGAAGAGTGTCACCGTTCCTCAGAAGCAATTGAGGACACACTGCTAAACAAGATAGAGGAGTTTCCAAGGCTAACAAACAAAGATACGAGCCAGCTAAGAGACCCGGGAGACATCTTGTAGGAGCTATTGTGGGAGCTAAGTCAGATGATTGATTGATTGATTGATTGATTGATTGAAACTTTATAGATCCCCAGGGGTGGGGAAATTCAGGCCCCAGCAGTATTCATACTGAAAAGGGAGCAACAGCAATGTCTAAATATTTCATATTAATTACATATTAATTTATGAAAACATAGTTGCTCCATCAGAGCACAGACACGGCACACACAGCTTGGTAACTTTTCCATTACACATAAGGCAGAGCTTATTAACGTCATGACACATTGATACAAAACATTCAGTAGACAACAAGACATTCTTATGAGGATATGTTTTTCCTTCTTTTCCCCTCCCTTTTCTTCCCTTCCGTATTCCTGCTTGCGGAGAATATAAAACTTTCTGATCTGGAGTCTGACGTGGTTGTTCTCCTCTGCTGAATTGCACTTGTACTGACTGCCGTGAATCAACCCAAGATCTTGCAAATAAAGAACCAACTATTACTCCACATCTTTGTTTTCTTTGCTCAACGACGGACATCTTGAACAAAACGCAACATAACCCTGCCTGATAGTAGTGTGTTTGAATTTTTGATTAGTGGTAGGTGCTAAAGACTCATTGCTAGCAAGAGAACTGGTCTTGCAAAAAAGGATTCACTCGCTGAGTCCAAATTCACAGGCTGCATCCTCAGAAAGTTTTTTTTATTTTTTTATTGCCAATTATAGGGCTGCATAACGTGACTCCCGGTGGGACGCGAACGCACATCACGTGACACACGAATTCAGCCTTGAAACTGGCATTCGTTAAATGGCGACGGATGCTGAGCGGAGACTACATACGTATATTTTAAAGTCATTTCCCATATTACTCTTTCAAATATCTATTCAGAAACTCTCAACATATAAGGACATACTGATTGAGAGAAAACAGGGGGGGGGGGCTGAGAGTGGACAGGTTTGGTGAACCCCCGACATCTGGTCAAATCAGAGCAGGGGGTGTTTTATGATGTTGGGGGAAACAGAACAACTTGATTGCTTCCTCTGCAGCTGGTTAACCAGTGCAGAGGTCTTAGCACTTTGTTTACGATGTTGTGGGAACAAACAGAATATTTTTTCCCCCTCAGCAACTGGTTAATCAATATAGTCTCCATTCCAACACAATCGTACAATCAAGATAATTTGTCAACCCTAACAATCTTGTGCCAGGAACTGAGCAGGAAAAAGGTTTCTCACCTGTGTGTGTTGTGTTTATTTTTAAGTGACTGTTCTGAGAGATTCTTTGACCACAAACTGAGCAGGAAAAAGGTTTCTCACCTGTGTTTGTTCTTGCATGTGTTTTTAAATGTCGCTTCTGAGAGAATCTTTGGCCACATCTTTTTTGATGAAAAGACACACCTTGTCCTTTTGCTCGTTAGGCATGACTGTTGTCACATTCAAACTTGTACATAAAGGAGAATCAAAATCAGGACTCGACCCTGCTTTCCAAGACCAGCGCTTCAACCAGCTATGAGGTTCGAGAACACTAACTGGTTCTCAAACTTGGCCCAGCTATCTTGCTTTGCTTGCTCGCAAAATAGTAGCATGGTAGTTAAACGTGCCTATTGATTTGTGACACATCCTAATTTCGCAATATTGTACATGAATAGTTTATAGTTTATTAGTAACAGCTGTAGATCAGACCTTGTAGCACAGTAGTTAGGGTACTGGTTTAGTAAACAAGGGGTTATGAGTTCATTTCTCACTGAGCCCTGATAATATGCTTAACAATTGCTGTGCAAGCTGAATTTATAATAGTTGAGGGTGTAATTACACGTATCTTGTCCATGGTACTGGTGACCAGCAGTTGTGTGATGAGTTGTTGTTGTCTTTGGGGACATGAAGGGAAATTTGATAGTTTCTCATGGCACACAAATGTGTCCACACTGGTTGAAATTCACTGGCCTAGAGTCCTGGTTAGACTACATTTTCAAGAGTTTCTTTTGGTTCATCTTCTAAAAGGTTGACACAGTTTAGCCAAGCAAGGCCGCGTAGCTTAGTGATAAGAGCACTAGAATTGTAAATCAGAGGGTGTGAGTTAAATTCACACTCGGGTCTGACAGACAGCTACATCTGCTGACCTTGCTTGTTTGTTTGTTTTTTGTTTGTTTGTTTGTTTGTTTATTTTCACATACAAAAACAATTTAAAATGTACATAGATTAAATAAATGTGATGGAGAATGTCTAAAAAACCCTCCAGGGGCTTGCGAAGTGGCATTCTCCAGATATATGAATACATTCGATCTCTTTGTGTGTCTTGGCATGTGAAGAAATTGACAATAAAGCAGACTTTGACTTTGACTTTGATTTAAGATAAAATTTCAATGGATAGAGAAATATGCATCCTAATACATGTCATACAGATGAAAAAAATATATATAACAGGGATAAGGCATACAACATACAACAATAAGGAAAAATACACCAAAACTATAACTAAAGAGAATAATGAATGGATCCAGGTTCATTTAGCATACCATTTGGAAAGTATTTAGTGTCTAAGAGAAGTGATTTCAGAGCCTTCTTAAATTGGTCCCATAAAAATAGTGGCAGCGAATTGTAAATCTTTGACCCTCTGTAGCCTATGTTAAACTGAGTTTGGGCTGTACGGGCTATTGGTGGTCTGAGGTCATTTGAGCTGCGTGTGGGGTAATTATGGACCTGAGAATTATGTCTAAATAAGTTATGAAAAAATAGGGGAAGGGTTCTCCCCAATGAGCCATGAACAAAGAGACCAATTTGAAGACGATTGACTTGAAAAACAGTGAGGACACCTAGCCGAGTAAAAAGAGGCTGAGATGAATGTTTCGTATGTACACAACATATTACTCTTAGAGCTCAAGTTTGGCCTGGTGAGTACTAGGTCAAGCGATACTACAATAGTAAATATACGGCTCGATCATTGAATAGTATAGCATATGGCTACCTCGGAGCTTATTAGATGAAGGGTTTTACGCACAATACCAATGCTCTTGGCCATTTTTGTGGAAATAGTCATGATATGACATTTCCAGGACAATGATCCATCAATCATAATGCCAAGGAATTGTGTAGAACACACGTTAATTATAGGGATGTTATCAATATATATTGCTGGTGATTTGTTAAATATATGAGATTTGAGACGAAAACATATGAAGTTTGATTTTTTTAATATTAAGTGATCATTTGAATGTGCTTGATATATGTAACTATTGAATGTAACTGTATGCTGATACATATGCTTAATTTGAATGTGCCTCATATTGGTTCAGCAGTTCATTTTTTCGGACATTTTTCTCAGTTGTCATTGTCATCCCAGTGTCAAAGTTCAATGTGGCTTAGAATAATATTGAATGTTTCGTGACTTGGAAGAAATTCAAGAGGTAGTGGCATAGTGGTTCTCTCAACTCATTTCAGTTTCATTTATGGTCTATTCTTCGGTTCAGGTTTTAAACATGACCACGGCCAAGATCTTGAGGTATGGCGTCACAGATGACGAGATGGTGGACGAACTGCAGAAGAGAATTGCAGACGAAACCAGCATCCCTGCAGCCCAGCCGGAGTTGCTGCTGGAGGCCGGCTCAGCCTTGGAGCCTCACGGGCCGGCCACGCAGTGCGCCATCGATTACACCGTAACTCATATTGAATCGTTCTCGCATGAAAAAAATGTCAATGGTACATCATCATCATCATCATCGGTTTAAAGTCCGCTTTCCAGGCGCCGCTGGGTTGGACTGGGTTCTCGATATGGCTTTCTTCCATACTGAGAATATTTTTGGAGCAAAACTTTTTCCAGTCGGATGCCCTTCCTGACACCAACCCAAGGGGAAATTGATTTTCTGGAGGGGTTGACTCCCTTAGCCCATTCCTCTCCCGAGGAGCCCACTGGGCAGTGGTACTATTTAACCCATAGTTGGGGTCTGGTTCGTGGGCACCAGGGCGTGTCCACACACCGGTGGGCCTGCGTGCCGCACGTCTAGGGGCCAAACCTCCTCCGAGTCCCTTGTAGTTTAGCCTGGGTCCGTGTTGTACCCACTTACCATGTGTCGCCGCATGGAGTCACTACATAGGGCTTGCTGTTAAAGAGGCTATGTACTGGCAGCGAGAGACTTACGCACTCGGCTCTCCCGTTCGCATACTGCTAGCCAGCGGTGAGGGTTGACAGTGAGAAGTGACATGCACTGGGCACTCCACCAACACACTAGACGCATCACAACAACCCGACTTGGTCTTATGAAGTCAGACACACCACATCATGTCTCAAATCTCACACTATGTGCAGGAGATAGATGGGCGGCGGACAGACTTCCCTCTCGTTTTCCTGTTTGATCGCTCATCTTGTAGTTCCGAACCACCGTTGACTCCTCGCGTCCTCCCTGAAAACATCCGTTTTCTCCATGAGTCTTCCTCCTCCTTTTATTGGAATTAAAATGTATTTTATTCTTAGTGTGTGCCATAGAATAGTGGAACTCTTTAAACATTCTTAGTATTAGAATTACCAACATAGAAAATAAGGCAGAAATTGTATTACTGAAAAGTATGCTTCATCGCGTGAGCCAATGTAACATTATTCAGTTTGAACATTAAAAAAGGGCTAATGGGAAAATAAAAAAAACATTAATATCAATTATATTGTAAAAATACTGTGTACGAAACACAAATATTGAATTTGTCACCATTTAACTATCAATTTTAAATTAAATTTACAAAATTACTCTTTTTTTCCACACTTTGATTTATTTTAACCCCCTTATTATCATATTATTTTTTGTGTAAAACCTATCAGATATACTACATAAAGCTAGATTTTATGATAGTTATTAATGGTAAAATTATTGTAGTCTTCTTCTTTACCAGAAAAGGATCCAAAGCGCGTTCTGCCTTACAGCCCTCTGAGGAGGACTTGTGGCCAGGTGTGGCACACCATCCGTTCCCTGAAGGAGGAATGGCAGAGACTGAGACTGCAGCAGGGACAGAAAGCAGCCAAGTAGGAAACACGCACGCACACACATGAATGTGTGAACTGTATCCAAAAATGACAATATTTTCCTCCCAGCATGAGCTTGCTGAGACAAAACTTAGCCCTGTCCAAGCAGAAGAATGAGATGGTGTCCATGCACCAGAGACTCATGGCCAAGCTGGACTTCTTCAACACCACCCTTCATATAGACATGGACAAATGCCAGGAGCAGACCGCTACTGGAATTGGTATCATGTTAACTCTGTTTCTTTGAATGGGAACAGATCATTGGATTAATTGAATTTGAATGCAATTTGATGGTGGACCTTACCAGAAATGGACTGAAGTACAATCAGCGGCGAAGATAGTATTAGAAGTTCCGATGGATTTCAAGTCCATCGCCTTATCCACCATGTATTTATTATTATTACATAGTGTGCTTGTGGCTGAGTGGTTAAGGAGATGGACTAGAAATACATTGGGGTCTCACCTCGTAGGTCCGGGTCCTGCCGACAACGATCCAAATTTATTCTCATGGTGTAATATTAAGTTAAAGTTAAAAGTTAAAGTCCCAATGATCGTCACACACACATCTGGGTGTGGTGAAATTCGTCCTCTGCATTTAACCCATCCCCGTGTGATTTTAATCCATCCCCTGGGGGAGAGGGGAGCAGTGAGCAGCAGCGGTGCCGTGCTCGGGAATCATTTGGTGATCTAACCCCCCAATTCTAACCCTTAATGCTGAATGCCAAGCAGGGAGGCAATGGGTCCCATTTTTATAGTCTTTGGTATGACCCGGCCGGGGTTTGAAACCACAACCTTCCAGTCTCAGCTGAGATACTCACCACATTTGTACGGTGTGTACTACACAGTGTGTTGTTGTGGCCGAGTGGTTAAGGCGATGGACTAGAAATCCATTGGGGCCTCCCCTCGCAGGTTCGAGTCCTGCCAACAATGATTTAGAATCTTGTGTTGTATTATGAGATACTCACCACATGCATTTAAACATTGTGTGTCACAGTGTGTTGTTGTGGCCGAGAGGTTTAGGTGATGAACTAGAGATCCATTGGGTCTCCCCTCGCAGGTTTGGTTCCTGCTGACATTTCAGATTTTGAATTAGAATCTTGTTAGCTCCTCGCAATATGCATTTTGACAATGTGAAGACCTCGCCAGTGTGTGTTGTTGTGGCCGACTGGTTAAGGCGATAGACTTGAAATCTGTTGGGGTCTCACCTGGCAGGTTCAGGTCCTGCAGACAATGATCCATAATTTTTATTAGAATCTCGTGGTGTATTATGAGATACTCACCACATCCATTTTAACAGTGGGTATTACAGTTTGTGTTGTTGTGGCCGAGTGGTTAAGGCAATGTACTAGAAACCCATAGGGGGTCTCCCCTCTTAGGTTCAAATCCTGCTGACAACATTTCCATCCATCTTCTTCCGCTTATCCGGGGTCGGGTCGCGGGGGCAGCAGCTTTAGGAGGGACTCCCAGACTTCCCTCTCCCCAGCCACTTCATCCAGCTCATCCCGGGAGATCCCAAGGCGTTCCCAGGCCAGCTGAGAGACATAGTCTCTCCAGCGCGTCCGGGGTCGTCCACGGGGTCTCCTACCGGTGGGACATGCCCGGAACACCTCCCCAGGGAGGCGTCCAGGAGGCATCCTGATGAGATGCCCGAGCCACCTCATCTGGCTCCTCTGAACGTGGAGGAGTAGCGACTCTACTCCGAGTCTCTCCCGGATGACCGAGCTTCTCACCCTATCTCTAAGGGAGAGCCCGGACATCCTGCGGAGAAAACTCATTTCGGCCGCTTGTATCCGGGATCTCGTTCTTTCGGTCACGACCCATAGCTCATGACCATAGGTGAGGGTAGGAGCGGAAATCGACCGGTAAATTGAGAGCTTTGCCTTTTGGCTCAGCTCTCTCTTTACCACGACGGACCGGTACAGAGTCCGCATTACTGCCGACGCTGCACCAATCCGCCTGTCGATCTCGCGCTCCATCCTCCCCTCACTCGTGAACAAGACCCCAAGATACTTAAACTCCTCCACTTGGGGCAGGATCTCATCCCCGATCCGGAGAGGGCATTCCACCCTTTTCCGATCGAGGACCATGGACTCGGATTTGGAGGTGCTGACCCTCATCCCAACCGCTTCACACTCGGCTGCGAACCTCTCCAGTGAGAGCTGGAGATCACGGCCTGAAGAAGCCAACAGCACCACGTCATCTGCAAAAAGAAGAGACGCGATGCTGAGGTTTCCAAACTGGACCTCCTCAATGCCTCGGCTGCGCCTAGAAATTCTGTCCATAAAAATTATTAACAGAATCGGTGACAAAGGGCAGCCTTGGCGTAGTCCAACTCTCACTGGGAACGAATCCGACTTACTGCCGGAAATGCGGACCAAACTCTGGCATCGGTGATACAGGGACCGAACCGCCCTTATCAGTTGGCTCGGTACCCCGTACTCCCGAAGCACCCCCCACAGAACCTCCCAAGGGACACGGTCGAACGCCTTCTCCAAGTCCACAAAACACATGTGGACTGGTTGGGCGAACTCCCATGCACCCTTGAGGATCCTGCTGAGGGTGAAGAGCTGGTCCACTGTTCCACGGCCACGACGAAAGCCACACTGCTCCTCCTGAATACGAGGTTCGACCTCCCGACGGACCCTCCTCTCCAGCACCCCTGAATAGACCTTACCAGAGAGGCTGAGGAGTGTAGTCCCCCTGTAATTGGAACACACCCTCCGGTCCCCCTTCTTAAAGAGGGGAACCACCACCCCAGTCTGCCAATCCAGAGGCACTGTCCCTGATGTCCACGCAATGTTGTAGAGGCGTGTCAGCCATGACAGCCCCACAACATCCAGAGCCCTTAAGAACTCCGGGCGGATCTCATCCACCTCGCCACCGAGGAGTTTTTTAACTACCTCAGTGACTTCGACCCCAGAGATTGGAGAGTCCGCCTCAGAGTCCCCAGGCCCTGCTTCCACAATGGAAGGCGTGTCGGTGGAATTGAGGAGGTCTTCGAAGTATTCTCCCCACCGACACACGACGTCCCGAGTCGAGGTCAGCAGCACGCCATCCCCACTGTAAACAGTGTTGACGTTGCACTGCTTCCCCCTCCTGAGACGCCGGCTGGTACCAGGAGTGGATTTTTTTTGTCACCGCGGGAGGGGGACGTTGCTTCGTTCGGTGTCCGGGGAGGGTGCCTGGTCCCCGGACTCGCCTCTTACGCGCGCCCGCTGTCATTCTCCGGAGGCAAAGTTACACTAAGGGGAGGCTGCCTCCTCCCGCCTGCCGCCCGAGGATGCTGCCTCATCCCCGGACGAGCCTCTTACGCGCGCCCGCTGTCATTCTCCGGAGGCTAAGTTACACTAAGGGGAGGCTGCCTCCGCCCGCCGCCCGTGGATGCTGCCTCATCCCCGGACTCGCCTCTTACGCGCGCCCGCTGTCATTCTCCGGAGGCTAAGTTACACTAAGGGGAGGCTGCCTCCGCCCGCCGCCCGTGGATGCTGCCTCATCCCCGGACTCGCCTCTTACGCGCGCCCGCTGTCATTCTCCGGAGGCTAAGTTACACTAAGGGGAGGCTGCCTCCGCCCGCCGCCCGTGGATGCTGCCTCATCCCCGGACTCGCCTCTTACGCGCGCCCGCTGTCATTCTCCGGAGGCTAAGTTACACTAAGGGGAGGCTGCCTCCGCCCGCCGCCCGTGGATGCTGCCTCATCCCCGGACTCGCCTCTTACGCGCGCCCGCTGTCATTCTCCGGAGGCTAAGTTACACTAAGGGGAGGCTGCCTCAGCCAAGCACACACACCAAATGTCTGAACCTGCGGTTCCTCTCGTACTGAGCAGGATTGCTATTGCGACGACACATTATCAGTAGGGTAAAACTAACCTGTCTCACGACGGTCTAAACCCAGCTCACGTTCCCTATTAGTGGGTGAACAATCCAACGCTTGGTGAATTCTGCTTCACAATGATAGGAAGAGCCGACATCGAAGGATCATTTAAAAAAAAAATTAAAACATTTAAAAATACACCTTCTTCACCTACTATATTTTGCGGTTTGGGGGTGAAGTGGATATATATTCTGAAATTCTCACCGACCTCCGTGGAGGAGAGGCCGGATTTTCGCCATTCGGATCCGACCGGAGAACCGGCGCGGCTCGGACGGAACGTGCGGCAGCCCACGCTCGCACTTAGAAAATATGCTGAAATTCTCACCGACCTCCGTGAAGGGGTACAATGCCAAATTTTAAAGGTAAGGAGAAAATGTGTGTCAGTGGAATTATTATTGAATGTGCCGGACTTAAAGCACTTCCTCGGAAGCAGATATGTTGCCCTGCACCTGCGAAGCGCGCTCCTTACACAAAATGCACCGAAAAGCCAAGCAATGACACGATTCTGGATGGGCTCATACCTCCGGAAACTAAAGCTAATAACCACCGACCAAAGAATTCCTGTGTCTTTTAACCTGCCACCTTCTTATTCCTTAATCAAGAAGTTTTTGAAGAACTTTAAATTAGAGCAAGAAAATAGTGAAATTTTAACAAATCACAGATCTATGATCTCTGTCGTACAGGAGCGGGAAGCGGTGTGTCCAGTGCGCGGGCTTGCATTCGGCGAGCCCACAACAGTTTGGCACAACGTCAACCACCCCGCTCTCTCGAAACAAACTTCGGGACCTGTCATGGATGGTGGCCCATGATGTCCTCCCAGTCAGGTCCATTATGCACTCTCGGGGCATGTGAGCGCTCTCAACGTGCCCCTGATCTGGCTGTGGTGCCCAGGAGTCGGTGTGGCACCTGCTCTGGTAGTGCAGGGCTGCCGTAGACCTGTTGGCGACCTGCAATTCCCAGCAAGGGAAGCGCTGAATGCAGACCTTGTACTCTATGGGGTGAGCCTGTTGAAAATCAAGCAAGAAGACTTTACAAAGCAGTCGCTGACCTTTGCCACCATCAAAGACGCCATGTGGACTTCCAGAAACTTGCTGGTAAGGAAGCACAGACAGATCCCCCCCCCAGCCCGTGGCTGTGCTCCAAATGGCTGCAGCAACTCTCACAGCTGCACATGGCAAGCCTAGGAGACATGGACCTGGTATTGCAGTACCTCCAGGAACGGTGCACCCCCTCTACTGGTCAAATCAATAGTTCATATGTTAGAAAACCATTTCAATCCGTTGGCTTCATTCTTACAGGATTAAGCAGTCAATTATGACTTGATGGGGTCTGATCTAAATGTAAGATGTTAGGATTTGAGGCTTTCCCACCAAACAGTTTGCAAATAGGTTCATTTCTCGAGGCTTCATGTGCACACAAACCCCCCTGCTGGTCAAAAGGAGTGATTTATTCCATTAATGAGAATTACATTGACCTTTATATTATTTTATTATTATATATTATTATTTTGCTTCATGTAGCCTGATCAAAATGAATAAAACTTCTCTCTGTATGTGCATTCACGTGTAACATTGAAGGAGGTGGATATTGTGTTTCAATATGTAAATAAATACCATCATTGTCTATTAAGACACTAAAAGTTGATGGAACACATTTTGTTTTGAGACTGATGTGCTTATGGATGAAGATGGCTTGTACTTGTGATTGTGCTTGTGAACAGTAAAGAGGAGTGCGTGTGCAATTGAGGGGGATGGTTATTGGTTTTGATTCAAAAACAATATTTTTTGCCAAATTACAATAGATTGACATGTGCCCATTCAAATGGGTACCACCAGAAATAAAACTGCATTGATAAACGAGGTCTTAAACGTGATTGTCTGTCTGCACTCAGCATAATTTCTCTTTATGTGAACATGTTCACCTCTGTGTCGGTATGAATTACTTGACAGTATGACTGTTGCACGGAGTATGATATAGGCAGTTATCCGTTGCGATATTGATATTTTAACAGAGAAAGATAGCTCCGCTTTCGCAGAGCATCAAAAAATTTAGATAGATTCTTATGGTTCCTCCCCACGGAAATCTTGAGTAAAAGGCCAAAGATTTATTCGATCTGAAGAGAAATAAGAGTGAGTTGATAATATGGGGAAAAGTTTATGTTTAATGTATCATGATATAGTGAGAGCCCTTCTGGTTGCTAGCAGGTCTTTATTCTCCCGCCATAGAAAGGCTAAGAACATCAAGCCCGGGTGGAATAAATGGGTAGCTGGCCACCATGCAGAGGCCAATGAGGCCCACAAGGCTTGGGTAATAGTTGGTAGGCCCAGACAGGGACCTGTCCTTGAATATAAAAAGAAAATGAATGCCAAGTACAAAGGTAGGTGGAGGTAGCATTATTCAGCACTATTTAACAGTGTGAAAAGCGAGCCCTATCATGTAGGCCTAATTGAAGAGGAAAGTATTTGTTTTAATTGTCATGAGGTGTCTATTGCCATAGGACAACTTTCTGACAGAGAAGCCAGTGGTCTGGATAACATCACAGCAGAGCACATTTGCCAGTGTGCTTCAAGGCTGCCTCCATCATTCCGGTGCCGAAGAAACCTCAAATCACCTCATGGAATGACTACAGACCTGTGGCACTGACTCCCATCATGATGAAGTGCTTCGAAAGGCTGCTCAAAGATCACATCGTCTCCAGACTCCCCCCAACATTCGATCCGTTCCAGTTTGCCTACCGGCAGAACCGCTCCACTGAGGATGCCATCTCCTCCGTTCTTCACCTGAGCCTGGCTCACCTGGAGGGGAGGAACACCCACGTGCGGTTGCTGTTCCTGGACTTCAGCTCAGCGTTTAATACCATCATTCCACAACATCTGGTGGAAAAACTGGAACACCTGGGCTTCAGCACCCCCCTTCGGAACTGGCTGCTAGACTTCCTCACCAACAGACCTCAGTCAGTCCGGGTCGGACAGAACACCTCCGATGTCATCACCCTCAGCACAGGCTCCCCTCAGGGCTGCGTCCTGAGCCCCCTGCTGTTCACCCTGATGACACACGACTGCGCCCCCAGGTTCACCACCAATCACATCGTGAAGTTTGCAGACGACACAACGGTGGTGGGCCTCATCAGGGACAACAACGACCTGGACTACAGAGAGGAGGTGGAGCAGTTGGTGGGCTGGTGCAGAGAAAATAGCCTGATCCTGAATGTGGAGAAGACGAAGGAGATCATCGTCGACTTCAGGAAGAACCAGCCTCACCACGCTCCACTGATCATCAACAGCTCAGCTGTGGAGGTGGTCAGCAGCACTAAATTCCTGGGAGTCCACATCACAGACGACCTCACCTGGTCTGTGAACACCACAACACTGGTCAAGAGGGCACAGAAGCGCTTGTACTTCCTGCGGAGGATGAGGAGAGCCCACCTGCCCCCACCCATCATGAGGACGTTCTACCGAAGCACCATAGAGAGCATTCTGACAAGCTGTCTCTCGGTGTGGTGTGGAGGTTGCAGCGCCTCCGATTGGAAGAACCTGAGGAGAGTGGTGAGGACAGCAGAGAGGATCATCGGGGCTCCTCTTCCCTCCATTCAGGACTTGTCATCCCAGCGCTGCGTGTCCCGAGCCCGAAATATTATCAGTGACCCATCACACCCCCACCATGGACTGTTCTCCCTGCTGCCCTCTGGGAAGAGGTTTCGCAGCATCCGCTGCAGGTCCACCAGGTTCTGCAATAGTTTTTTCCCTGCTGTCGTCAGACTGCTGAACATTCAAACGTAGCATTCCTCTGCACACTTGTAAATACTGCTTTTTGTCTCCTGCACTGTTAACATACTTTATCACTGCTGCACTTTGTACTTTCATATTTTTATATAGAATGTCACTTTTTTTTTTTTTATAACCAGCCGAAATACCTCTACATTGCTGAAAGCCGTATGCAACGAAATTTCGTTTTGTACACACCAGTGTTGACAAAATGACAATAAAGTTCTGTCTTTAAAGTTAGCTGGCCCCCGATTGACAGCGCTGCTGTCTCTCTGTTTCTCATGGCTTGCTGACTCACGGTACTCTACCTGACTCCATGATGTCTGTAGTTCTGGTCCCTGTTATAAAAGACAAGGCTGGTAAAGTAGGATGTATTGCTAACTGTAGACCAATAGCTCTAGCTAGTATACTCTCCAAAGTTTTAGAAAAATTACTTCTTGACAGATTAAGTGTATATATAACTACCGTATTTTTCGGACTAAAAGTCGCTCCGGAATAGATTAGATTAGATAATCCTTTATTATTCCCTCAATGGGGAAACTCCTGTGTTAGCAGCAGTACACTTAACATATACACACACACACACGCATGCGGGGAAGGGGGTAAAAGATTTAAAAAAGTAAAAGATATACATAATTAAAAAATATGGACAGTATATACACAATACACAATATACAGTGGAGATAAAAAAATATTACATAAAAAATAGTGCAAAGGAAGAAAAACTGTGCAAAAAAGCAGGTAAAAAGAGTGTGAGGTAGACAGATATTGCACATATGATTGCACATATGGTTATTGCACGTTACTATTGCATGTTATTATTGTCCGTTAGCCACAGTGATCGGCCTGGTTGTACAGTCTGATGGCAGCAGGGAGGAAGGACCTGCGATGCCTCTCGGTGGTGCATCGTGGGTGACGAAGCCGGTCACTGGTGGAGCTCTCCAGGGCTCTGACAGTCTCATAAAGGGGGTGGGAGACATTGTCCATGATGGAGGACAGTTTAGCCACCATCCTCCTCTCCCCCACCACCTCCACCCGGTCCAGACTGCAGCCCAGGACAGAGCCGGCTTTCTTCACCACCTTGTCCAGTCTCTTCCTCTCCGCTGCAGTGATGCCGCTGCTCCAGCAGACCACCCCATAAAAAATGGCGGACGCCACCACAGAGTCGTAGAAGGTCCTCAGGAGGCCGTCCCTCACTCCGAAGGACCTCAGTCTGCGCAGCAGGTGGAGTCTGCTTTGGCCCTTCTTGTATAGGGCCTGAGTGTTAACAGTCCAGTCCAGTTTATTGTTCAGGTGAACACCCAGGTACTTGTAAGAGTCCACAATCTCTATGTCCGTTCCCTGGATGTTCACCGGCGAGGGGGGGACTTTGCGCCGGCAGAAGTCCGCCACCAGCTCCTTTGTTTTTCCAGAGTTAATCTGGAGGCGGTTCCGCTGGCACCAGTCCACGAATCTGTGATTCAGTTCTCGGTACTCCGTCTCGTCTCCGTTGTTAATGAGACCGACGATGGCGGAGTCGTCCGAGAACTTCTGGAGGTGGCAGGTTGATGTGTGGTGGGTGAAGTCAGCTGTGTAGATGGTGAAGAGGAGGGGGGCCAGGACGGTCCCCTGTGGAGCTCTTGTGCTGCAGACCACCGTGTCAGACACACGGCCTCCTGTCCTCACAAACTGTGGTCTGTTTGTGAGGAAGTCCAGGACCCATGATGTCAGCTGCTGGCAGACTCCAGCATGGTGCAGTTTGTTCCCCAGCAGTTCTGGCTGGATGGTGTTGAAGGCACTGGAGAAATCATAAAACATGATCCTCACAGTGCTTCCAGCCCGCTCCAGGTGGGCCAGGGACCTCTGCATGAGGAAGATGACGGCGTCCTCAACCCCGATGCTCGGCCGGTAGGCAAACTGCAGGGGGTCGGCGGAGGAGCTCACCAGGGGGCGCAGGTGGTGGAGGACCAGCCTCTCCAGGGTCTTCGCCAGGTGGGATGTCAGGGCCACCGGCCGGTAGTGGTTGAAGTCGCTGGGGCGAGATGACTTGGGCACCGGTACCACGCAGGACGTCTTCTACAGCTGTGGCACCCTGTGCAGCCTCAGGCTCATGTTGAATATGTGCTCCACGATCCTGCACAGTTGCCTGGAGCAGGATCTGAGCAGCCTGGAGGTGATGCCATCTGGACCCGTCGCCTTCTTCACCTTGAGCCTGGCCAGTCCTCTCTCCACCTGGGCTGTGGAGAGCACCATGCTGGGTGGGGAGGTGTTGGGTGGGGTGGGGGGTGGGGGTTGCAGGGGGGGTGGTTGTTGGGTTCGGTGGAGTTGAGAGTGGGCTGGGGGGTTTTGGAGGGGGAGTAGCAGGGGGCGGGGTTGAGGTGAGAGTCCTCGGAGCAGAAGAGGCTCCAGTCGGGGGAAGTTGCAGCAGGGCTGGGTGGGTGGGGGAAGGAGTGGATGGTTGTTCAAACCGGTTGAAGAACCGGTTCAGGTCATTCACCCACTCCTGATTCCTGTCCAGCGCAGGTCTGGAGTTGCTACGTCCTGAGATGGTGTTCAGGCTCCTCCAGACCCCGCTGACATCGTCCCGCTGCAGTTGGTCTTCCATCCTCCTCCTGTAGTTGCTCTTCCCCTCCCTGATCTTCTTCTTCAGGTCCCTCTGCACCGTCTTCAGCAGGTCCCTGTCTCCTGATTTAAAGACCCTCCTTTTGTCCCTGAGCAGGTCTTTAATCTCAGGGGTTATCCAAGGTTTGCTGTTTGCAAAAACTCTGACTGTTTTTGTGGGTATGGTGGAGTCTACATAAACGTTTATGTAGTCTGTGACACAGCTGGTGAGACTGTCGATGTCGTCCCCGTAGTCCTCACAGAACACGTCCTACACCGTGGTCTCAAAACAGTCCTGAAGAGTCTCCAGAGACTCTTCAGACCAGATCTGTCTGGTGTGGGTGACTGCTGGTTGCCTGTGCACCAGAGGCTGATACAGGGGCAGAAGGTGGATCAGATCGTGATCAGATCTTCCAAGGGGGGGAGGGGGGATGATGTATATGCCTCCTTAAGGTTGGCATAAAAAAGGTCCAGTGTTTTATTTCCTCTGGTGCTGCAGGTGACATATTGGCTGAAAGTTGGAAGTGTGGATGAAGGAGAGGCATGATTGAAGTCCCCGGTAATAAGGAGGAGGGCATGTGGATGCTGTGTTTGCAGCCTGCTTACACTGCTGTGCAGGACATCGCGAGCTGCGTCGGCATTAGCATTAGGGGAAACGTACGCAGTTATCGCGATACCGTGCGAGAGTTCCCGCGGCAGGTAGTGTGGCCTCATGCTAACGGCTAGCAGCTCAATGTCCGCGCTGCAGAGTTGCTCTTTGATAGTGATGTGCCCAGGGTTACACCATCTATCGTTCACAAACACAGCAAGCCCCCCTCCTTTCCTCTTACCGCTCTCTCGTGTCCTGTCTGCCCTTATCAGGTTAAATCCGTCCAGAGCGACGGCAGAGTCCGGTGTTTGCTCCGTTAGCCAGGTCTCCGTGAACAGAAGCATGCTGCATTCCCGGTATTCTCGTTGGTGCCGTGCCAGCGCCGTTAGCTCATCCATCTTATTACAGATGGATCTCACATTCCCGGTGATGATGGTGGGGAGTGTGGGCTTGAAGCGGCGTTTCTTCTTCCGGCACATAACACCCGAGCGTTGTCCTCTTTTCCTCCTCTTCAGCTCGAGGGGAACATCGGGCTTGCAGCCGGTTAGCTTCCCTTGGCTACAGAGGGCTAACAACTGATCACGGGTGTAAACAATGGAGCGTTTACTTCCTGTTTCGGTCGTCGCTGGGGTGATGAACCAGGTGAAAAATAGGAAAAATAAAGGGGCCAGCCTCACTGTTTTTGCAAACATGTTTCTGCCTGGTAGAAAAAGAAAGCACACGTTTCCACAGAAAACACAGGACTGAGAAAAAAAGAAAATAGTCCAAAAAAACATATAAAACGAGACAATATACAGACGAGTCGACGGAGCTGCTGCAAACGTGTCGCCACTACCGCGGCGCCATCTTGTTTTTTTTTGTTTTGTTTTTTAATACGGCGCACTAGCCATCCTTCCATCCATCCATTTTCCGAACCGCTTAGTCCCCACGGGGGTCGCGGGCGTGCTGGAGCCTATCCCAGCCGTCATCGGGCAGTCGGCGGGGGACACCCTGAACCGGTTGCCAGCCAATCGCAGGGCACACAGAGACAAACAACCATTCGCACTCACACCTAGGGACAATTTGGAGTCTTCAATCGGCCTACCAAGCATGTTTTTGGGATGTGGGAGGAAACCGGAGTGCCCGGAGAAAACCCACGCAGGCCCGGGGAGAACATGCAAACTCCGCACAGGGAGGGCCGGAGGTGGAATCGAACCCACACCCTCCTAACTGTGAGGCGGACGTGCTACCCAGTGCACCACCGAGCCGCCTCGCACTAGCCATAAAATGCACAATAAAGTAAAAGAAAATATATATATATATATATATATAAGTCACTCCGGAGTATAAGTCGCATTTTGGGGTAAATTTATTCGAAAAATCCAACACCAAGAACAGACATGAACGAGCAACAACAGGCTAAACGATAGGTATGCTAATGTGACATAAACACAAACAAAGAGCTGAGGACGGGTCTGACGTAACATTCAGAGTTATTCAAATAACTATTACATAAATAACACGTTTATCAAACTATCTGTGTCACTGCAATTCATTAAATTGTTGGTTTGACACAAATAAACTTACACTAAATTTAAGTAAAACAAAATATATTATATTTGGAAACCGTCCGACTAACAGACAAAATTCTTACAATAAATAATATAGAAATAGAAAGAGTAAATGAAGTAAAATTTCTTGGAGTGCTTATAGATAATAAATTAAGTTGGAAACCACATATAATGTATATCAAATCAAAAATTTCAAAATCACTAGCAGTATTATATAAAGTAAAATACCTTATAAAGCAGTCATCATTATATTCCTTGTACTGCTCCTTCATACTCCCATACATTATGTACTGTGTGGAGGTGTGGGGCAATACATACAAAACAAACAGATCCAATCTTCATTCTTCAAAAAAAACCAATACGACTTGCAAATAATGCTGATTATAGAGAACCATCTAACCCTCTCTTTATTAAACTGAACTCACTGAAATACAACGACCTAGTCGATTTTAAAACCATCAAACTCATGTACAAAATAAAAAATAATCAATTGCCAAACAGTATCCAGAGGTTGTTTGAGTGGAGGGAAAGTACCTATTATTTAAGAGGAACACTTATGTTTAAAAGAGATTTGGTGAGAACAAACTTAAAGTTACATTGTATAACAGTTAAAGGTGTGGAATTATGGAACACCAGCAGTGAAGAACTAAAGAACTGTAGTACCTTACCTAAGTTTAAAAAAATGTATAAGGACAAAATATTGACGGGATACCGTAACATGCTGTGAAGTTGTTTAAGTTGCTTTTGTATTTATCTAAAGAATATATATATATATATATATATATATATAAAATATATATATATATTTTTTCTCTTTAATATATTTGACTATGGTCGAATTTTTTGACAGAATCAAACAGAAACATGTCGTTACATGGGGTAGAGTCAGATAAGCTTAAGGCTTCCTTCTACTCCATTTTGAACAAATATGATTTTACGATAAAGGGAAAATTATAATGCAATATCTTTTTTTTTTCTTTCTTTTTATGTTCTATTGTACTATGGAGTTATCATTCTCTGTATTTTTACTTTTTTCTTGTATTTCTTTAATGTTCGAAATAAAAAATAAAAAAAATAAAAAATCCATCGATCGTCCTTTATGGAAACGATGCCACGTATGTGCCGCGCCGCTGACGTCTAAATATCCTGAATATTCCACAGACCCATATAACGATATATAAAGTATATATCAAATAACTATCATATAAACAACAATATTATCAAACCATCTGTGTCACTCCAAATCATTAAATCCATCAATCAAATTCCTCGTCCTTTGTCAACAACGCCGCGCGTGCGCCGCTGATGTCAGCCTTGTCATTATTCCACAGATTATTATATAACAATATTGTTTAGCGTTTACAAAGTACCAGGAAAGACGTGGGTTTGGTAAACGGCTCTTTATTTAACAAAAAAGAGTTCAACGAGCCAACAACTACTGAACTGTAACGATAAAAACATATACAAGTTGCTACAAGAAATAAAATATATCAAATAACTATAACAGAAATAGTTCACCGCCACACGGCCCCAAGCGCCGGCATCGACTTCCAGGCGTGTCTAAATCTAAACAGGTCTTCATGTCTAGTGTATCATCAAATTGAAAGAGGAAAATATACTAGGTAAACTGTTTGTGTGCTGTTTTGATCTTTGTTGTGGTGACCCCAAATGTCAGTGACAAAAGCCAAAAGAAAGAGGCAAATTTTTCATCTTATGTACAATTTTTAATTTGTTTCTCTTGACTCCAGTCGAGCAACCTGTGCTTGCTGATATTCACAATCCCTGCTTACTTTGCTGCCCTACCCCTTACAAGAAGAAAAAGTTATTTTAGTCTGAGCAACCTGCTCCCTACTGAAAATAGGGTTTCCAGCTAAGGTTTCCAACTAGGACTAGGGTTTCCAACTAGGGCTAGAGTTAGGGTCAGGGCTAGTTTGGACTAGGTATATAAAAAGTCTGCCCCACCTGAGGACCGAACTCTTGACCTTCAGATTGTGAGACTGACATGCTAGCACCTGCACTATGAGGCTGTGCATTTGCGGTGTTAGAACTCTTTTTTACTGTAAAATTGATCCAACCACCGGCCATTTCAATCAAACTGAACTTCACAGAAAGAAAAAGTGACATTAAGTCTGAGCATTCTGAAACTAGGGTTTCCAACTCAGGTTAGGGAGGCCAACTAAGGTTTCCAACTGGGGTTTCCAACTGGGGTTTCCAACTGGGGTTTCCAACGAGCATGAGGGTTTCCAACGAGCATGAGGGTTTCCAACTAGGGCTCGAGTTAGGACTATATAAAAGTGTGCCCCGTGTGAGGGTCGAACTCACGACCTTCAGATTATGAGACTGACACGCTACCACCTGCGCCAACGAGGCTATTTATTTGCATTTTGTGCAATTGTTTTTTACTGTAAAATTGATTCAACCACCGCCCATTTTGATCAAACTTAACTAGGCTAGGATTTCCAACTAGGACTAGGGTTTCCAGGAAGGGCTAGAGTTAGGGTTGGACTATATATAAAACATGCGCCGTGTGAGGATCGAACCCTCGACTTTCAGATTATGACACTGACACGCTACCGCCTGCGCCAACGAGACTTTGTGGTACCTGTCTTAAAATTCGATTTTACTGTAAAAAAGATTCAACCACCGGCCATTTCCATCAAACTGCACTTCATCGAAAGAAAAAGTTACTTTTGTCTGAGCATTCTCAAACTTGGGTTTCCAACTAAGGTTTCCAACTGGGGCTAGGGTTTCCAACAAGGGCTCGAGTTAGGACTAAATATAACAGAGCCCCGTGTGAGGGTTGAACTCACGACCTTCAGTTTACTAGACTGACGCGCTACCGCCTGCGCTAACGAGGCCGTGAACAGCTGGTTTTACAAAGCTATTTTACTGTAAAATTGATTCAACCACCGGCCATTTCAAACTCACCTTCACAGACAGAAAACTTTATTCTATTCTGAGCAACCTACTATCTTCTGAAATTGACAATGATTTTACTGTGGACTATGGAAAACAGCGCCCCGTGTGAGGGTCGAGCTCACAACTTTCAGATTTTGAGACTGATGCACGACCACTTGCACTAACAAGGTAATATGTCAATTGCATTACAATTCCCTTTTACTGTAAATTGATTAATCCACAGGCCATTTATGTCTGTAACAATTGTGAACTTCACTTGCCACAAAAGGCTGCAGTCATCAGAAGTTGTTGCCATGTTTCACTTGGTACAGTCTTCCATATGGCTATGTGGCCTAATGGATAAGACGTCTGACTTCGGATCAGAAGCTTGAGGGAGGAGAAGACGACAGCCTCCACGTGGCCTCCTCTGCAAGTAGCAAGAAATGGTGCAAGACCAACTTGTGAAACAAATGTCGTCAACCAAACGTCGAGCTCGTCGAGCTCGAGCTGGCAGGCTTAGGACCGGCGGACGGGCAGTCATCCCGACCGTCGAAAACCGAGGCCTGTCAGTGCTTCAACTCAATGTTGAGGGCCTAACAACCGCCAAACTCGAAGTCCTGCGTCACCTGGCTGATTCCAACGAGGCAGCGGTTCTGCTCCTGCAGGAGACACACTGCACATCCGACAACATCCTCAAGATTCCTGGGTTCCATCTTGCTGGGTCCATCTACAGCAGGGGTGTCCAAACTTTTTGCAAGGTCCGGGGTGGGGGGGGGGGGGTGCTAATGGGACGTCAAACGCTGCGCGTTCGCTTCTCTTCTGGGGGGGGGGGCTAATGGGACGTCAAACGCTTTGTGTGGCGGGCTCCATCTAGTGTGGAAACTGAGAAGTGCAACAGAGTTCAGCTCAAGCTTCTTGTGCGGGCCATATTCTATTATGTTTTCAGAATTTGCTGCGGGCCAATAAAAACTGGACCGCGGGCCGCAGTTGGCCCGCGGGCCGTAGTTTGGACACCGCTGATCTACAGCAAGCAACACGGTGTGGCAACGTTTGTCAGGACTGAATTAAGCTGGTCAGCCAGCAGCCAATCCCCACCAGGCTCTAACATCGAGTGGCTGGTTACAAAAATCCAGGAAACATCAGTCAATGTATACAAACCCCCACCATCGGAGCTGTCCGTGACATCACTCCCATCAATAACTGCACCTGCCATCTATGTAGGTGACTTCAACTGTCAGCACACAGACTGGGGTTACAACCACACAACACCTAATGGAGTGGCGCTGAGTGAATGGGCCTCCAACACTGATGCTCTGCTGCTGTACGACCCCAAGGAGCCTCCAACGTTCTTCTCTGCACGCTGGAACACCTCCACCAACCCGGACCTGGCCTTCGCCATCTGCCACTGTAATGACCCGAAACTGGAGAGACGCATCCTGGATAGGTTTCCCCGATCACATCACCGGCCATCCATCATTAAAGTCCCAGCACTGGTGGAACCGGTACCAGGGAAACCCGTCAAGCGATGGAACTTCCGAAAGGCCAACTGGGAGTCGTATGCTGAGGAGACTGAAAGAAGGTCAGCTGGCCTGCCAGACCCAGACACAGCCGATCTGGATGCGGCCTATGCAGCCTACTGCCAGGTCCTCCTGGGTGCGGCAAAGAAGACCATCCCACGGGGCTATAACAGGAACTACATCCCAGGTTGGGACAAGGAATGCAGCCGCCTTCTGTGTGATCACCAGAGGGCTAGCTCCAGAGAAGAGGTGGACATGACTGCAGCAGCACTGCTCCAGAAGCTGGATATCACCCGTAGGGCTAGATGGACAGAAGTCGTCGAATCAATCGACTTCACCCATTCTAGTCGCAAGGCGTGGCAGACCATCAACCAGCTCACAGGCAGAAATACAACACCCCACAGCTGCCCAGTCACAGCAAATGCCATTGCATCCCATCTCCTGAAGAACGGCCGCTTCCCGGATGCTGACTGTTAGAAAAATGTATATATATGTTATCATGCGTTCTCTAATCAATGCTTTACCGCAGTATTACTGCAATATATGCTTGCTGTTTGGCCTTGCTGTTTTTATGATGTACCACAGAAGAGAAAAGTTACGGCTGGGTCAGGAGAGAGGTTACAGCTGGGTCAGGCAGGACCAGCTGACAACTCAGCAAAAAGAAGACATCTACCGAGACAGTTCCTTTCTAACAAAGACCACTTTGTTAAACAACATGCCTCATTGCTGTCTTGCACCTCAGATGAACCTACAAGTGACCATCATTGTCAGGGTTTTCCAAACTATCTTAATCGTAGGATTATGTCGGAATGTATGTATCCAGTAATGAATAACCTAGCTTGTCCCATTCTACACAATGTCGTAAAGCATCCCTTGCTATGTTTTGACTAGAGGTCAAAGGTTTTCTTCTCTATCCAGGCCACTCAAATTCCTCTTTCCACATGTTCTTATCAGTATGTAAACACCTAGTGATTTCTTCCTTACGAGGCAAAGCCCACACGCGTTCCCCCTCCCCTTTTAGGGGCTTTTGCCTCACAAATGTGGGTAGGGCAAATCCAAATAAAAAGAGCGGGAGTGTACACAGATATTTAGTGTAGTGAGATTGTTGTGAAGCTATCTGTACTGCACTCCTCGCGAGAAAACACTTAATATTCTGTCTCACTTGTGGTTTGTTTGCTGTTGCTCTTCTCTTGAAATTTGTTCGGTCAGCGAAAAAACCTAACAGAAATTGGGGGCTCGTTCCGGGATCTCGACACACCTGGCGGTTCCAGCGGACTCTTCGACGCAGGCGAAAATCCTCGGCCGAGGTAAACAAAAGCCCTTTGACGGGACTGTCTCGATCAGTCCGGCTGGACACCGGGAGGGTTGACGAGATCTTCCGAGGAGGAGAATCAGCAGACCGTGAGTAGGAATATTAATTCTACTAAAAAGGAATGAATGAGCAGTGACAAGAGGTCACCTAAATGAATGAGCTGTGACAAGAGGTCACTTAAAACGAGCAGTGACAAGAAGTCACTTAAAGACCTTGAGAATTCTAGACCCTATCAAGTGCAATTAGAAACAGTTAAATTCCGCAGGGGCGGTGTGGAGCCCCCTAACTTTTACGTTAGTTAAATTCCGCAGCGGGAGTGCGGACTCCTCTGTTATTAAAAATCGCGCGTGGTATGCTTGTGTACAGTTTGACTGAGAGTGATCTCATTTGAGCGCTCCTCTATATAAACACACAGGATTGTAAACAGTGGCTTTGTGTGGGGGCAGAGGCAAGAACTCTCCGCTCCCTTCGGGGAGGTGAAAGGAGACTTACCACACATCGAATATTTAACCACTGTCCTGTGAATAAAGTTGGTTTTAGGACACTGTAGGTGCCATTCAAACTACCAACTCCAAAATTTAGAAAAATAAACCATGGGAAACTTAAATAGTAAGCGAAAGTCCCTACCCCGACATGAATTAAAATGCAAGGATTGGAAATTAATGGAATGGGTCGACCCAGAAAATGTAAAATATCTTGACAAATGGATAACCGATTACAACTTTGATGGTCGGCTGAGCTCAAAATCATTAAACGACCTCAAGCAATCAATTAAAGCCAAGTGTGGCGCGAATAAAAACAATAAAGACGGGTATCATTTAATAGTACAATGGGAATTGGAAGCTGAGAAAAGAAAATGTGGACAAATGAAAGAAAAATTGAAGAATAAGGGAAGTGAAGAAAAATCCAAAGAGAGCTTGTTGTTGCATAGGCAGGAAGATGATGAAACGACATCAGCGCGGCCTCGCTTGAGGGCCGTGGCTGAGGGTGTGATAAATGAAGATGAGAAGGATGATCAAATTACGAAGAAAGATGTTGTGGGACGCCAAAGCGAACCATCCTTTCCGGCTTTGTACCCCAAATTGCCAAGCGCAGATGATCCTCCAAAGTATAGTGATTCTGCTCATGCCATGGTGACGCGGAGCCGCGTGAAGTCAGAAGCTTCCTCTCCCTCGGCTCCCGCGGCAAGCTGCGGCCCGAGCTATATGGGAGCGGAAGTAGCTGACGCCTACCCAATGATTCAAGTAGCAAATCCTCATGATGACGGGGGACCCACAATTTTAGTATACAGAACATGGACACAAGCTGATGTAAAATCAGCTACAGAGGGAATAGCATTGCCTTCTGAAGACGTTGAACAATACTGCACCGACATAATACAACTCATTGCTTCCTATAATTTGAGAGGTGATGAGGTGCAGCAGGTTTTTATGGCAACCTTGACCAAAGATTGGGCCAGTGTCAAGGGCGGGTGGAATCCTTTTGATGACCAAGGCCGACCATTAGAATATAATGGGATGCCATTGAGTATTCAAATTGACCAACTATTTGGTAGGATCAAAATAAAATTTCAACGTAGAGCAAATTATACAGATATTGGCCGAACCAAACAAAAAGAGGATGAGTTGTTTGAAGATTATAGACACAGATTGGAGAAGGTGTTCAAAGCCAATAGTGGTTTGGAGCCTGGAACTGATGTCTATAACCAACAGCTCAAAAATGCTCTACATGCAAATACACGGCCAGCAATCCAGAGCTGGGTTGCTAAACACATGATTACTTTCCCAACCTCTACATTGCCACAATTTATTGATCATGCTATACACGCTGAAAAAGTTGTCAATTTAAAAAAGGGAAAAGAAAAAGGGAAAGTTGCCACCATCTTTTTTGCAAATGGTGATTCGTCTGACATGTTTTATCAGAACAGAACCTTCGAACCACGCCAGAGAAGGCGCGGTTTTGAGAATTTCCGTGGCAGAGGCAGAGGAGGGTATAATCGTGGTGCTCTCGATTATGACCCATACGGCCAGCCCGCCCAGGGTCAGTCAAAGCGATATGGCTCCCGACTTCCTATTTGTTGGTCTTGTGGCAAAGAGGGCCACATAGCAAAAGACTGTCCGAATCCCCATAAGGGTCAGGCTAATCCTCCCTTATGACTAACCGATGGTCAACAAAAAATTGATAAGACTGTCCTGACGACAGCTCCCCCTGCTGATGTAGATTTGAACATTCAGGACTTGTTGATGAACAATGTAGAGAAACCTGTGGTAACTTTAATGGTAAATGGGACTCCCATAACGTTTTTGTGTGACTCAGGCGCGTGTGTGACCACGTGTCGCGACATACCTGCGGATGTGCGGGAAGGAGGAAAGACTTTCTGGGTGAGAGCAGCGAATGGTTCGACAACCCCAGTACCCCAGTCTCGTCCAGTCTGGATACGGGACCCAGAAGGGGGAAGTTGTTGCATTCCCATTTTGCTGATGCCAAATTGCCCTGTTAATTTACTAGGAAGAGATGCTCTCACTGCACTTGGTCTTTCCCTTGTGCCCCTTAATGACAAAATCGTTGTCAAAAGGCGACACCAATTACAGATTTTTGGCCAGTTTCATTGCTATTATTTCTATTCATTGGATTTGACTGATGCAGAAGTTGTGCAGTGTGGAACCCCTCTTCTAGCCCAAGCACGCACCCTTTTGCGGTGCCCTGAACAGGCAATGGACCCAACCAACCTGCACGTAACCATGTGGCATAAAGACACGCCTGGTCCTGATCACAACTACGAAAACAGGCTTGAGGCTGTTACGCCTGCCTCCTTGAAGCCATCTTTCCTCCTGCATGATGGTGAAAGCCGTGCCTGTGTAGTCATAGGGCCGGCTCCCTCTGAGATACAGAAATTGCACATGTCTCCCACTCCGCTCCACATCTCATTGTTTCGGCCTTTCACGGCCACATGGCAAAGTTTGGGATTTATGGCCAGAGATGCATTGGCAGCTTCTGATTGGACTCAAGTTGGACCTGACTCCTTTTATAGTCCTTCTACCAAGTTTTTTAAACAAAACATGAACCAGGTCCTGTCATTTATTAGTGGAGTTCACGTTGACTCCTGTTCTGAGAAAGCATCCTCCTTTTGACATTTTGTGCTGTCGTCAGATGACGAGCAAATCCTCGCTGTGATTCCGAGTGAACTTTGGTCGACTGGTCCTTCTGACGTGGGTTTGGTGAAAGGAGCACTTCCTGTTGTTATTAGACCTAAAACTGAATACCGCCCTTGTGTGAGGCAGTACCCATTGAAACCCGATGCCTTGCAGGGTATTGCACCTGTAATTTCAGATTTATTAAGGGCAGGTGTCATCATTCCTTGCCCTGATTCTCCTTGCAATACTCCAATTTTCCCTGTAAAAAAGGCACTACCTTCTGTCGGGTGGAGATTGGTGCAAGATTTGCAAGCAGTGAACAATGCTGTCGTTCAAAGAGCACCTTGTGTCCCTGACCCGCATACCTTGTTGAATTCGTTAACACCTGATGCGAAGATGTTTTCAGTAATTGACATTAGCAATGCCTTTTTCTCTGTCCCTATTGCAGAGGAAAGTCAGTTTTGGTTTGCTTTCACATATGCTGGTTTGAGGTACACCTTTACCCGGTTGCCCCAGGGGTACTGTGAAAGCCCAACAATTTACTCACAGGTGATGGCAGCCAGCATGGCAAAATTTGTCCCACCAATGGGGAGTCAGATTTTGCTCTATGTTGATGACATTTTGGTAGCGTCCCCTGATTCTGCCTCTTGTCAGACAGACACACTTGCGGTGCTGCATCACTTGGCGAAAGAAGGCCACAAAGTCAGCAAAAATAAACTCCAGTTGTGGTCCACTGAAATTAAATATTTAGGCCACAATCTTAGTTCCCAAGGTCGGACTATAGTTGAAAGTAGAAAGACCTCTATTTTGCAAGCTCCTAAACCGCTCACAAAGAAACAAATGATGTCTTTTCTGGGGCTCACAGGTTATTGTAGGAGCTGGATACCTGACTATGCACAAATTGTTGCTCCTCTGTCCAAATTGATGTATGAAGAGAACATCTCAATGTCCACTCGATTAAAATGGACTCCCGAAGCTGAGGATGCTTTTGTGCTAATCAAGCAGGCTCTGGTCTCCAGCTCCACTCTGGCCCTACCTAACTATGATAAAGCGTTTGTCCAAACTGTTGATTGCAAAGGTCATTATATGACCTCTGTTTTGCTACAATCGCATGGCTCAAAGTTTCGACCTATTGCCTTTTATTCTTCTAAATTGGATAGTGTTGCTTGTGCTCTCCCGCCGTGCGTGAGGGCCGTGGTGGCGGCCTCCATGGCTGTGGAAAGCAGTGCTAGTGTTGTGCTATTTCATCCTTTGACGCTGAAGGTTCCCCATGCGGTCTCGGCTCTTTTGCTGCAAACAAATATGACCTTTTTGTCGCCTGCACGTCATCTGTCATGCATGGCTACGTTGCTTTCTCAGCCGCATTTGACCGTTGAAAGGTGCACGACACTCAATCCTGCTACTCTTATTCCCCTTCCTGACGATGGCGAATTCCATGATTGTGTCGATGCTGCTCAACAAGTTGCGAAGGCTCGACCCGATCTGGAAGATACACCTTTACCTAACAGTCATGTGGTTTTCGTTGATGGGTCGTCGAAGAAAAGTGAACTTGGCGTGACCCTCTCTGGGTATGCCATTGTCTCAGCTACTGAGGTTTTAAAAGCTGTTAGACTGCCATCCCATATGTCGGCACAGGCCGCTGAACTCATTGCTCTCACTGAGGCTTGCAAAATGTTTGCTAACAAATCTGTCACTATTTGGACTGACAGCCAGTATGCTTTTGCTACGGTGCACGTTTTTGCTCAGCAATGGAGCAACCGTGGCATGATAACTTCTACGGGCAAGCCCGTCACCCATTCTACGTTGCTGCCTCAACTTTTGGACGCTGTCCAATTGCCCACTAGGGTGGCAGTCTGCAAATGTGCTGCTCACACTACCAGGACTGATCCTGTTTCGCTTGGTAATGCTTTTGCTGATAAATCTGCCAAGGCTGCCGCAGAGGGCCTGCTCCATGTCCTCTCGTCTTCCACTGATTATGGTTCGATGTCGCACATCTCTTCTGACGTGCTGCTTGACATGCAGGCTCAGAGCCCCTCTCAGGAAAGGCTCTCTTGGGAGAGGCGAGGGGCAATAAAAAACAATGATGGCCTTTTTGTGTGACCTCTGGGCAAGCCTGTTTTGCCTCGGAACTTGTTTAAGTGGGCTGCTATTTCGAGTCATGGGGTCACCCATGTCTCGACGGGGGGTATGGTAAAACAAGTTGAAGCTATTTATACAGCATACGGATTTGCGGGTTTTTCACAGCAATTTTGTAGAGCATGTTTGATCTGTGCTAAACATAATCCACAAGGTAACTTAAGACCTCGGAGAGGGAAGTTCCCGACTCCATTATATCCGTTTCAGACAATACATATGGATTATATCCAATTAAATAAAAGCGAAGGAAAAGAATATTGTCTGGTCATAATAGATGCGTTTTCTAAATGGGTAGAAATTTTTCCTACCAAACATGCTGATGCACTCACAGTGGCAAAAGCCTTATGCAAAGATATCATTCCAAGATATGGTATTCCAGAAACCATTTATAGTGACAATGGTCAACATTTTGTTAATCAGGTAGTACAAAACATTGGGAAAATGTTCCACATAAATATAAAAAATCATTGCTCGTACAGACCGCAGTCTGCAGGTCTGGTTGAGAGATTTAACGGGACTATAAAAAATAGGCTAAAGAAATGTATGGAAGAAACCAAACGGCCATGGACTCAGTGTTTAGACTTGGTCAAAATGTACATTAATATAACAAGTACAACGGGGCTAACTCCCTACGAAATCGTTTTTGGAAGACCTTATAGGCTTCCTCAGTTTAAAAACACATGGGACATCCCTGAAGAAGCCACATTAGCTGACTACATGAGGGAAATGCTAGAACGTCAAAAGAACCAGACCAGTAACACTGATGATAAACCCATCTCTCCGCAGGAAGACCCCAAAGTGGTACCGGGAGACTGGGTCTTGATCAAGAGTATCAAGAAGAAGAATTGGCATTCACCCAAGTGGGAAGGTCCCTTTTTGGTATTGCTCACAACGCCAAATGCTTTAAAAATAGCTGAACGCAACACGTGGATTCATTTATCTCATTGTAAAAAGGTGATCTCCACAGACCCAACCTAAGTACGGAAGGTGAGCAAAGTCTGGTAATAGTGCCTGATCCTGGTGCCAAGATCCAGGGTTGACACGAAAGCTAGCAGAAGACTTCCAAGCCACCGACCTGAAGCTCAGAGCGTTGACTCTGGGGAGATCTAAAAATAAAGGTTAAGATTAAAAGTGAGAATAAGGATGTTACTGTATAAATGCTTTGAGAAGGTGCGGGCCTGCGCCTTCTGGATGACTGTTCTCACGTGTGTTGCTGTAGTAGCATGGGTTGTGTGCTATGAGCCTCTAGCCTCTTTTCATCAGAAACACAATAACCTGGCTGGCACTCATACTAACCAATATAGTTCATGGGATGAGACTGCTAGACGTAAGCGTGACACCCGATCCCCTTTTGATCATGTTGTCTGCACACCTCACATTATCCACGCTCCGACTTGCGTACCGTGGCTTTTGTCTTGGACTTATAATAACTCATTAATGTTCACTGTGGCTCCTAATACATCTTCCACTATTACCTTACCTATGAAGAGTTTAAAGGGTTTTCAAAATGGCCACCCCACTACTGGGGACAAATGGCTCGGATATTGGTGGTATTTAACTGGTCACCCAGTTAGCACTGACTGGAGCACCCTTGTCACCACACAAGCGCTAGAATATTGGCCCTCTGGATCCAGTAAAGAGGCTGTGTTTTTTGCTAAGCGAGTAACTTTAAAGAACCAAGGCACAAGCCTCCTTTTGACCTTTGCACTCCCTGATGGCCAAATTCGGCCTCCAAATGCCACTTTGTTTAACACTTCCTGTTGGGGGTTTCAGTTGTGGGCTTGGTCCTCCGGTGTTGATCCTCATTTCCCTGTCGTAATCTGCATTAACAAAACTATGTCGGTGGCTGACCGTCCTGGTATGAATAATTATACTAAAACAGCTGGAGTGAAGATCACGAGTGTGCTCCTCACTGATATAGATAGCTATTTCATGGCCTCCACAGGAATAAGTGGTCAGACTAACAACTGGCTCCTTATGACTGAACAAGCCGCGAAGATGGCTAACACCAGTTGCGTCGTGTGTATGGGACCAAGACCCCTTTTAAAAATTATACCTGCAAACATTGTTCCAAAGTGTGCTGTTGTTTTAATGTTGAACTCATCCATACCACCTACTCATGATTGTTTTATATGGGATAGGATTTATCCTGTTTCTCCCATGACGATAAATAAACCCCTTTTTTCTTCCACTGTAGCTAAGGGTGATTTTACGTGCATCAAGCTGCCTGGTACCGGTGTGAAGCTGGGTGCTCTAGCTGCACCAATGTGTGCTTCCTTGATAAATGTTACTGCCCCTTTTTTGCCCATTGCTCGTAGTGATATTTGGTTTTGGTGTAATAGTAACAAACTTTATGATAGGTTGCCTTTGAATAGCTCTGGAGTTTGCGCTTTGGTGACCCTTTTGCTTCCTGTTCAATTGATACCCATGACTCCTTATGATCTGGGATCTTTTGTTAAGTCTATGGTACCCAAATTCTGGTTAAGAACGAAGCGAAGCGCCGAATGGCAGGGCGCGACAGATCCAACATACATAGATGCCATTGGTGTTCCCAGAGGAGTACCGGATGAGTATAAGCTGGTGAATCAGATAGCAGCTGGTTTTGAATCCGCCCTGTGTTGGTGGTGTACTCTTAACAAAAATGTCGACAGGATCAACTACATCCATTACAACGTGCAGAGGCTTGGAAATTGGACCGAGGCGGGTTTCAAGGCGGTCCACTCCCAACTGGCTGCTACTTCCCTCATGGCTTTCCAGAACCGAATGGCCCTTGACATGCTACTCTCAAAAGAGGGCGGTGTTTGCGCCATGTTCGGTGAGCAATGCTGCACGTTTATTCCAAATAATACTGCCGCTGATGGAAGCCTGTCCCAGGCTCTTGAGGGCCTGAGGACCTTGAATGGGAAAATGAAGGAACACAGTGGAGTGAACACGGAGGTTTGGAACGACTGGCTAAATGTGTTCGGAAAGTACCGTGCCCTGGTTTCCTCGGTCCTAGTCTCCCTTGCCGTTTTTTCTGCTGTTTTGACCTTGTGTGGATGTTGTTGTATTCCGTGTCTCCGGTCTCTAATTAACAGGTTAATTACAACTGCTATCTCTCCAGCAGCTGAGACTTTTCCGTTGCTCCAAGGGGACGACTTTGCGACTGACGAGGGTTGTCGCTCTAGCGATGGCTCCATCTTTGAAGCTCCTGTGGTAAACCTGTCCGATTTGTTTCCCGACTCTGACATTGATTATTAAGGCTCAATCTTCTCCCGAGTGTAAATTTGTTCTTATGAATTGTGATCCTACGGCTGAAAATCTTTTTGAAGTGGCCGCTTTTAGGTGATGAAATGGTCTCTGAGAACTTATGATACACAGGAGGGAATTGTTAGAAAAATGTATATATATGTTATCATGCGTTCTCTAATCAATGCTTTACCGCAGTATTACTGCAATATATGCTTGCTGTTTGGCCTTGCTGTTTTTATGATGTACCACAGAAGAGAAAAGTTACGGCTGGGTCAGGAGAGAGGTTACAGCTGGGTCAGGCAGGACCAGCTGACAACTCAGCAAAAAGAAGACATCTACCGAGACAGTTCCTTTCTAACAAAGACCACTTTGTTAAACAACATGCCTCATTGCTGTCTTGCACCTCAGATGAACCTACAAGTGACCATCATTGTCAGGGTTTTCCAAACTATCTTAATCGTAGGATTATGTCGGAATGTATGTATCCAGTAATAAATAACCTAGCTTGTCCCATTCTACACAATGTCGTAAAGCATCCCTTGCTATGTTTTGACTAGAGGTCAAAGGTTTTCTTCTCTATCCAGGCCACTCAAATTCCTCTTTCCACATGTTCTTATCAGTATGTAAACACCTAGTGATTTCTTCCTTACGAGGCAAAGCCCACACGCGTTCCCCCTCCCCTTTTAGGGGCTTTTGCCTCACAAATGTGGGTAGGGCAAATCCAAATAAAAAGAGCGGGAGTGTACACAGATATTTAGTGTAGTGAGATTGTTGTGAAGCTATCTGTACTGCACTCCTCGCGAGAAAACACTTAATATTCTGTCTCACTTGTGGTTTGTTTGCTGTTGCTCTTCTCTTGAAATTTGTTCGGTCAGCGAAAAAACCTAACACTGACAAAGTTTTTGCCCGACTGATATCGTGTGAGGTGTCTGGCCTCTCGGGAGCGGCCAGTGTCGATTCCAACCTCTCGGGAGAATTCACAGCAGAGGAACTCAGTGAGGCCTTGAGCAAGCTCAAGCCAGGCAAATCCCCTGGCCGTGACAACATCCACCCAGAGTTTGTCATCCACCAGAGCACAACAACATCTGGTTGGCTCTGTGCTTTCTTTACATCATGCTACCGGAGATTAAAGCTCCCAAAGACTTGGCGCTGTCATAGCTCTGCCGAAGCCAAATAAACCTGCAGAAGATCCTAAGTCATACAGACCAATCTCGCTGCTCTGTGTCCCATTTAAGATCTTGGAGAAGATGATCCATAGCCGCATCGAGCCAGTGGTGGACTCACAGCTCCCACGGGAACAAGCTGGTTTCCGTCATGGAAGATCAACAGCAGACCAGGTAACACTACTCTGTCAGGACATCGAGGACAGCTTCCAGGACAGTGAGAAAGCTGGGGTAGTGTACCTGGATCTGACGGCTGCATATGACACCGTGTGGCACCGGGGACTCCACCTGAAGCTGCTGAGGACAATACCAGACCGGCACATGGTGAAGTTCATCATGGAGACAATTTCCAACCGCAGCTTCATCCTCCAGACCAGCAGTGGCCAGTGCAGTAGGCTCAGAAGACTGAGGAACGGGGTACCGCAGGGGTCTGTCCTCTCGCCGATGCTGTTCAATGTTTACATCCACGACCTACCTGATACAGCATCGAGAAAGTATGGCTACGCAGACGACCTTGCCATCATGCTGAGCCGACCAACGTGGAAGGCGATGGAAGAGGGTCTTAATGAAGACATGGGCACACTGGTAGCATACCTTCGGAGGTGGCGTCTACAGCTCAGCGTCGGAAAGACAGTCGCAGCGGCATACCACCTTAGCACCAGAGAAGCCAGGAGGGAACTTGAGGTGCGCGTTGACAACAAATGTCTGGAGGTCCAGCAAGCCCCGAAGTACCTTGGAGTGCGTCTGGATCGGACATTATCCTTCAAACAACACCTGGAAGAAGTCAAGGCCAAGGTGACATCCAGAGCCGCGCTGATCCGCCGCCTCGCTGGAACAACCTGGGGAGCCTCCGCTAAGACGCTGCGAATATCCACTTAAGCCCTGGTCTTCTCTGCAGCAGAATACTGCAGCCCAGTCTGGAGCAGAAGCCCGCATGCGAGAAAGGTCGACGTGGCTATTAATACCTCCCTCCGGATAATAACTGGATGCTTGAAACCTACTCCTGTGTCCCTCTTGCCGGTCCTCGCGGGAATAGCACCGGCCGGCCTCCGACGGGAGGCTGCCACCCTCGCCCTGGCCAGGAAGGCACAAAAATATGACTGGCACATCTTGCACAACACCACAATAACACCAGCACCTCCAAGCAGACTCAAGTCCCGCCACCCTTACAACAAGGCAGCACAAGAGATGCTCAACTCCACCTCTGAGGACATCTCCAGAGATGCATGGTTGGCAGCAGCTTGGAAGCAGGAGTGGGAGTCGGCCGGACCCTCCCGAGTCCACCGCTACATTTGGGACCCAGGAGATGGCGCCATCGGAGGAGACGACCTACCACGCCGGCAATGGACCACGCTGAACCGCCTACGGACTGGGGTCAGTCGCTTTGGGTCATCAATGAAGACGTGGGGCTTGGCGGACAGTGCGGCATGCGAGTGTGACCCTGAGCAGACCGCCGACCATATAATCAACATCTGCCCCTTATATGGACCACCCTCGGAAGCCAGCCTCTTCGACCTAGGACCAGAGATGCGGGCATGGCTACGCGACACCGAGTTGGACATCTGACGTTACACGAAAGAAGAAGAAGAAGCTTGAGGGTTCAAGTCCCTTCATGGTCAATTTAATATAATTCATATGAAATCAATGACTTTATTTCAGTCTGAACCAACTCTTGTATACTGTCAGAAAGGGTTTTGGTTTCTGATTTCTTTTTTTGTTGTGCTGACTCCCCCCCAATCTCCGTTTTCAGTGCAACAAAGTGACAAAAACCAAAAGAAAAAATGCTTTCTCTATTACACACTAGGGCCAGCGTTTCCAACTAGGGCTAGGGTTTCCAACTAGGGTTCCAACTCCGGGTAGGGTTTCAAACTAGGAATTCCAACTGGGGCAAGGGTTTCCAATTAGGGTTTCCAACTTGGGCTGGGGTTTGCAACTAGAGACAACATTGGACAGCTGCCACTTGTTGGGAACCTTTAAATGTTTAGTCTTATCAACGAATGTGTTTCAGAGGCTAGATTTAAAACGTGGCTGCTGGTTTTCGTGAACCAAACCCATTAAAAAAAGTGAAATAATGAAACAATTCTCAATAGGAGAAGCCTGGTTAGCTCAGTTAGTAGAGCATGCGACTCTTAACCTCAGGGCCGTGGGTTCAAGCCCCACATTGGGCGTCCCTGCTTGTTGGGAGCCGTTGAATTCTTAGTCTTATCAAGGCCACACTTAAAAAATTGAGTCTTTCACATGGCGATGTGGCCTCATGGATCAGACGATTGAGCGTTCGAGTCCCGTCATAGTCAATTTAATGTGTCATGCTTTAGAAATCAAAAACTTTACTTCAGTCTGAACCAACTCTTGATTGATTGAACTTTATTCATCCCACAGCGGGGAAATTCACTTGTCACAGCAGCGCATATGAGTGCAAGAATAATACGAGTGCAAGAATAAAACAAGTGACAGAATTACAAAAAAGGGTAAATAACAGACAAGGATAAACACAAGTGCTGCTAGTAGAGGCAAAACACATTCATTTTATCAGGTGGCATGCATGTTGTAAAGTCTGACAGCAGAGGGAATGAAGGACCTGCGGAACCGTTCCTTCCTACACCGAGGGTGCAAAAGTCTGCCGCTAAAGGAGCTGCTCAGGGACCGCACAATCTCATGGAGGGGGTGAGAGGTGTTGTCCATGATGGATTTAAGCTTAATCAACGTCCTCCTCTCACCCACAACCTCAATGGAGTCCAGGGGACAGCCCAGAACAGAGCTCGCTCTTCTGACCATCTTATTCAGTCTCCCCCTGTCCCAGTCAGTACTGCCCCCACCCCAGCAGACCACAGCGTAGATGATGGCCGAGGCCACCACAGAGTCATAGAAGGTCCGGAGGAGAGCCCTGCACACACCGAAGGACCTCAGTCTCCTCAGCAGGTGGAGGCGACTCTGGCCCTTTTTGTACAGGGCGTGGGTGTGATCAGTCCAGTCCAGTTTGTTGTTAAGGGGAACACCCAGAAATTTGTAGTTCTCCACTACCTCAATGCCCGATCCCTGGATGTTCACCGGAGTGAAGATGGGTGCTGTCCTCCCGAAGCTCACAATCAACTCCTTTGTCTTGCTGGTGTTCAGCTGAAGCTGGTTGAGCTCACACTAGCTAACAAAGTCCTTGATGACCAATCGATATTACAGATCGTTCCCCTACGAGACATTTCCAACAATGGCCGTGTCGTCGGAGAACTTCTGGATGTGGCAGTGAGCGGTGTCATGGGTAAAGTCTGAAGTGAACAGGGTGAAAAGGAAAGGAGAGAGAACCGTACCCTGGGGAACACCAGTGCTGCAGCGCACCACGTCAGACTCACAACGATGTAACCTCACGTACTGCGGCCGGTCGGTGAGGAAGTCCGTTGTCCATGCAGCCAGGCGCTGGTCCACACCCGGCTTCTTTATCTTCACCCTAAGCAGTGACGGCTGGATGGTGTTAAAAGCGCTGGAGAAATCGAAGAATGCAAGCCCGCGCACTGGACACACCGCTTCCCGCTCCTGTACGACAGAGATCATAGATCTGGGATTTGTTAAAATTTCACTATTTTCTTGTTCTAATTTAAAGTTCTTCAAAAACTTCTTGATTAAGGAATAAGAAGGTGGCAGGTTAAAAGACACAGGAATTCTTTGGTCGGTGGTTATTAGCTTTAGTTTCCGGAGGTATGAGCCCATCCAGAATCGTGTCATTGCTTGGCTTTTCGGTGCATTTGGTGTAACGAGCGCGCTTCGCAGGTGCAGGGCAACATATCTGCAAGAGCTTTAAGTCCGGCACTCCTTTTCCTCCCTTTTTTTTGTTTTTCTTCATGGTGTCCCTCTTCAGTCTCTCCAACTTGGATTTCCAGATGACGTAAAAAATGGCTCGGTCCAACTCTAAAAGCACCTTCATTGTTGGGATGAAAACAGAACTGATTAGTAAAAGCAAGGGTCAAATCACCACTTTTATGGTTAAAATTCTCTCTTCTATGGTCAGCTCTCTTAATCCCCCAAACCCAAGAACAGATACTACACTTGATTTTAGCCAAAAGGCCGAGAAGCGATGGAGTATACGAGTGGCGGACTTGCTTACAGGCTTCCCTGTATACCCATTCTCACCAACGGTTTGTTAGAATAGGCCTCTTTGGCACATGTGATTAGCTAGGTAGCTTGAGCTATGCCGTTATATCGCTGTAACCCTTCTCTTGCTTTATTAGCTTTCTCTTCTCTATGACACCCTTTGCACATATGCAGAAGTCGCTCTCAGTTAAGACTACAAGGTCACACGTTATCACACAGGCTAGGCAGAGTCGCCTCCTTGCAGGAAGGCGGCCCAGTGTAGGTACCTATTAAAAGTGTAGTCCCGATGAACATGAAAGGCAAAGATTGATAATTCGCAAAGAACTTTCCATGGTCATCATATCTACCTAACAGCTGCGCCGAAAGAGTTGGGCCAGAAGAATAGAGCGGAACTCATGCAGAAGTGCATGAACACCACCTTGTTGAAAGAATAAAACCAACACAATGCATGAATTCACGACAAATGACATACCAGCAAATCAGTAGGACTTCTGCTGTTGCCTTTGCGAGACCAGTTCAGATATGCGTTATCACGAATTTATAAATCACGTGTGTTCGGACCTCCGCAGTAGAGGCTCTGCTGAACCCCTGAGACCGACTCACCGAACCCCTAGAGTTTGACCAAACCCAGGTTAAGAACCACTGGTTTAGAGGTTGTTATTTCTTCAAAAGGAGGATCTACTAAATATTGATGTCATTTTTCTGTTGGGGTTTCCAAATGTATGCACCTGCCTACTTTTGTTTAAATAATGATTGCACACTGTCTGCAAATCCTATAAACTTCATTTCACTTCTCAAATATCACTGTGTTGATCACTGCCGTCATCGGCCATGCATGGATTCGGGCCATCTGATTGGTTCCTTTGCCCCCCCCCCCCCCCCCCATACACACACAGGAATTGGTTAGGACTTGATTAGTAAGTGTTAGGAATCGTTTTGGCTGTCCGTTCAGAGCAAGGAACGAGCCACGAGCCCCACGGGAAGTTGTCATTTTCTGTAAGCTTGTGTGTATGTAAATTTGTCATGGTCCAACGTAAGACTGTTTAGGGTGAATAAAAAATAACTGTAACAAGTTTATTCTGCTATTAACCAGATTCAAACTGGGGTTGCAGCCGCCTCAATGCTATATTATGGCCAATATGCAGTTGCATGTTTAGGGTCTTTTCTCTAGGATTTTCAGCCACGACACCCAGGCAGACCATGAAAGAATGTTGATATTAAAATGTTGGTGGAACTATCCAATAACTACGCAGATCCGATGATCCCTAAGACTTGAGATGAGACAAAATTGGAAAGACTATTTGTTGACAGTGTCTGTGAGTTACTTCAACCCAAAAGTTCACATAAATTACACATAGCTAATGTTGACCACAAAATGGCATGTGAGCTGGCCAGGAGTCCTGGAATCTTCTGATCTGTAGACAGATGCGTTACCCATTGCTCCACGGGCCCCACGGGAATATGTGGTTTGTAAGCTTGTGTGTAACCCTTTTGCAAAAATGACAAAAAAAAAAAATGGGTGACATTATTTGAATATGCCATGATGCTTTATTCACTGCGCCACTCGCCCGACAAGTTACGGCTATTGACCGTGTGGAAAATCGTCATTGTCCAAAAGATGGCAGTTTAGCAATAGTGACCCAGGGAGAAATTCTTCAAAGAAATTTGATTATGCCATGACCCGGATTCGAACGGGGGTTGCTACGGCCACAACGCAGAGTACTAACCACTATACGATCATGGCCAATATGCGCAACTTATTTAACGCTACTGCATACAGGCCATGATCGTGTAGTGGTTAATGGTTGTGTTCGATTCGAATCCAGGTTATGGTTTAATCAAATTACCTTGTTGAATTTGTCTGCTGGTCACTGTTGCTAAACAGCCTTCCTTTGGACAATGACAGTTTTCCACACAAGTTTACAGTCGATACAGTCTTGTAGGGTGAGTGGCGAATGGATGACACATGACGGCAAGTGATGAGAATCAAAACAACAGATTTAAGAGACCCAAGGTAAATAATTCAACCCGTTTCGTTTCAATTGACAGCCCATGTGACATGCACCTCAGATGAAATGGGGCTAGTTGATCAACAGCAATGTTTTAACGAAGGGATCATCTGGGAGTTGGACACTCACACCCAAAGCAAGATTCATACCCCGAGACCACCGGTGTCAAACTCGAGGCCCGAGGGCCAGTTATGGCCCACCGTATCATTTTCTGTGGCCCGCAACGACAAATTGTGCATTAAATTTATGTCATACTAAAATTGCAAATTGTCGTAACTTTCAAGAATCTTCTTAAAATTATTTTGAAATATTTGAAAAGTTTCCACGAGTCTGATTTGAAAAAAACAATTATTTTTCAGTTTGTTTTGTAGCTTATAGTGTATATAATATGAGGCGCTTATTTATTTGGGTTGACAGTCAAAATGGCCCGTCGAGGGAAACTTTGACTACAATGTGGCCCGCGACAAAAATGAGTTTGACACCCCTGCCCTAGACCAACGAGCCTCAAAGAAAGCTCGCAGACCATGTTACATTCTGTGTAACATTGGCCTGTCAAACAGTCCACACAACGACAGACAACAGTGTTTCAAAGAAGAGCTCGTCCGGGAGTTTAACCCGGGTAATCAAAGAACCCTAGGCGAGAATCATTCCCCTACACCAATGAGCCCCATAGTAGACCAGCTGACCCCGTTACATTCCGATTGGAAGCCCTGAAGACTAAATGTCAGTGATTCATGGAATAAATGGAATCTGGTTGGCCTAAGGCTCCCAATTCCCCAACTTCAAGCCCTAACGCTAACCCTAAAACACTAACAATTAACAAACCCTAATAATTAAACCTTAACCTGCTAACCCGCCTACCATAACCCCCTCACCTTTAATCTCTAATGCTCCCACTAAAGGTAGTGCTCTCTAAACTTGAAGGCAGGCATATGCGAACCGTACCAGCAGATTGCCCCATTTCAGAAGTGTTTTAGAAACCTTTACAGAATCCACATAATAGTTATGCGCGCATGTGTTCCGTGAGCGTTCTCGCCCCCCACCCTCCCCCCTCCTCCCATTCCTTTCTCCCGCCAAGTAGCAATTTGCCCCCTACAGCGCACAGTCCTCGTTAGTATAGTGGAAATTATCTCCGCCTGTCACGCGGAAGACCGGGGTTCGATTCCACGACGGGGGGTTCACTTCTTTGTGCGAAATAGCATTTAAGCAGGTTTTCAATCCATGTGCGTTAACTTAGACTTAGACAAACTTTATTGTCATTTTGTAAACACTGGGTGCACACAAAACGAAATTACGTTGCATACGGTTTCCAACAATGTGGTGATATTGCGGCTGAATAAAAAGTGACATTCTATATAAAAATATGAAATAAGATAAGTATAAAGTGCAGCAGTGATAAAGTATGTAAACAGTGCAGGAAACAAAACAGTATTTACAAAGTGTGCAGAGGAATGCTAAGTTGAATGTTCAACAGTCTGACGACAGCAGGGAAAAAACTATTGCAGAACCTGGTGGACCTGCAGCGGCTGCTGCGAAACCTCTTCCCAGAGGGCAGCAGGGAGAACAGTCCATGGTGGGGTGTGATGGGTCACTGATAATATTTCGGGCTCGGGACACGCAGCGCTGGGATGACAAGTCCTGAATGGAGGGAAGAGGAGCCCCGATGATCCTCTCTGCTGTCCTCACCACTCTCCTCACGTTCTTCCAATCGGAGGCGCTGCAACCTCCACACCACACCGAGAGACAGCTTGTCAGAATGCTCTCTATGGTGCTTCGGTAGAACGTCCTCATGATGGGTGGGGGCAGGTGGGCTCTCCTCATCCTCCGCAGGAAGTACAAGCGCTTCTGTGCCCTCTTGACCAGTGTCGTGGTGTTCACAGTCCAGGTGAGGTCGTCTGTGATGTGGACCCCCAAGAATTTAGTGCTGCTGACCACCTCCACAGCTGAGCTGTTGATGATCAATGGAGCGTGGTGAGGCTGGTTCTTCCTGAAGTCGACGATGATCTCCTTCGTCTTCTCCACATTCAGGATCAGACTATTGTCTCTGCACCAGCCCACCAACTGCTCCACCTCCTCTCTGTAGTCCAGGTCGCTGTTGTCACTGATGAGGCCCACCACCGTTGTGTCGTCTGCAAACTTCACGATGTGATTGGTGGTTAACCAGTGTTTGCAGCAGAGTTATTATATAGATGCATTGGTTGATATCATTACATCGTAAGATGGCCACCTCGGTGACTCGCTCTCTATTACTTTGTGTTATTTTACATCTTTTAACCTCACTTTGTATCATACTTCCGGTTTGCCACGTAGAGCGCCGCAGCGTCACTAGAGAGACGATCTACATTCCTACATTTCTATATGCTGTTGGATTTGGTCCACAATTTAGGGAGCGCGCTATCTGCGCCTCACGGCAAAAGCCATTGCCAATCACCTGTTATCCATTCACTCACTGCGTGCTCGTTTAATTTCTTCAGAAGGGAAAATGCAAAGACACTGAAGCAGAAATTAGACTTACACAGGTTGGTTGAGTTCAATCATAATTCTTGTTAAGAAAGCTCTGTTTTCAGGAAAGTACAATACAGCGCTGGACCCTTCAAGAGCAGAAAGTCTCCATTCAGAAAAGGCAACGTTCAAGGTTCTTTGGTCAGCTTATATTCAGTTGGTGTGGGGCGAGTTTGATGGGTCATGAGTCGTTGGGGTGGGGCGAGTTCGCAGTAGAGTTTGATTCCATGGGAGTGGGTTGCTGGTTATGGAAGATTCGGTGTGTGTATGGGGCTGTTGTCTTCCATCCCGTCTTTCGGCCTTGGTGATCATCTTTGGCCGAGTCCTTGGCTGTCTCCCTCTGGCACCAGCTGGTTTTTATCTCCAAGTGACCTTCCTGTAAACATTCTCCTCCATCCTTGCACATATACTGTCGGACCTCATTCTTTCAATTTTGTCATTTTGTACGAATTTATGTGAGCTTTGACTGTCACATCATTAATCTATTACTGTTCCCTGACTATGCAAAGTAGTTCTTTGATACTCCATGTCTTTGCTCACATCATTATATTCTTAGTTTAATCATGCTCCCACCATATCTTTTCTTTGTTAGGCAAAACATTTCCCTCTGGGCAGAGCGTTCAGTAGTAATCGAAAAGCTGGCGTCTCACATCTAGGCGACATATGACGTTTAGTCAAACAACAAGATATAATCAGTACTGAACGGTCAAGACGACTCTGGCCGTGTCCATGATTTAGAGAAAAGACATCAGGCATGCATTACCACAGTTCCTTAAGGGTCATTAAGCTATTTAGGCAACATATCAAAAGACATTTATTTGCAGTGCACAGAAATACATATTGAATCGTGAAGTTGTAGCAACCTCTGTTATTATCTTATATCAGCGTATCTGTTATTGTGGCTAGGCGGGTTTTGTGTCTTTTGACCCTATCCTTCAATGCTTTTCTAGTTTTTCCTCGCTTTTTACTCCACTTTTGGGGAGTTTACTATTGTTGAAAAGTACGCGGACCGTCAATTCCTGCCATTTCAATCACGTCCTGTTTGGCTCTCAGCGGAGGCTTCGTGGCTGTTTGTCTACCGTCGATCATCGGACACGTAAGTATGGCTGCGGATCAAGAGGTTTGTACGGCTTTGTGCACCAACTGCACCTCTTCTCTTAGAGAGGTTGTCCTGCTAGAGGGACGTGTCCGCCAGCTGGAGCAGAATAGTGTGATAACAGTAGATGTGGCGGACCCAGATGCGGACTGTAGTCAGCCTGCTAGCCCAGTTAGCATTACCCCCAAGCGGCTTGCTAACCGCGATGAGCCAGTTAAGACGCATAGCCGTCCCAAGCCATCTCGGCCTACTGGCTCTCGCACCTTGGTCTAGTTGACTCCATTACCCGAAAAACATCACACTTAAAAATCCAGCCACGGTATTGTGTATCCCTGGAGGCAGAGCACCCGACATAGAAGCTAATCTAAGGGCACTAGCTCGCAATAGGTCTCGTCAACAGCGTAGGTCCAACAACACTAGCCACTCGGATATAGTGATACACGGTGGCTCCAATTATATATTTCAAGCATATATCGGCTCTATTGATAATCTTACAAATTCAATGCGACATTGTTAAATGCCATCGAATCGGTAGCGCCACTACGTCTGAAAACTCGCCGTAGAAAGCCTACTACACAGATCACAGGTGAAACACGGACGCTTAAGCAATTATGTAGAAAGCATGAAACAAAAATGGCGTTGAACCAAACTTGAGGTTTTCCATCAGGCATGGCGCGACAGCCTCCTGAAATATAAAGATGCGCTTATTTTAGCAAAAACTAATTATTTCTGGCAATAGTGACTGGGTGGAAACAGCTTCGTTACATTCCGATTGGTAGCAAATAGGGGTGTAAATCGCGGGTTTTGTCACGATACGATATCATATCGATACAAAGAACCACGATACGATATTTGCCGATATCTTAAAGCCTGCTGTGATTCATTCATGATACATCACGATATAGTGCTCCACGATCGATATATATATATATTTTTTTTAAATAAAAAATATAGAACAATATCCTGATTTATAACAATTCATACGCAAAATCAACAAGGTACTGCAAACTCTTTATTTAGGAAATTACAAGAGTATTGTAGTATACAAAGTGCTTATTTTAACACTGAACTTTATCAAATTCCTATATTTTTTTTCATATAAGTAAAGAAAAATGAATATTCTTTCTTTTTTTGTAATACCATTAACTTTAAAGTGCATTACTGAACTATTTATTTACAATAATTTTAATTGTCCGTTGAGCCATCTTTTCTTTGGAATCCAAAGTGCTTCCAAACGAATGACTTGAAGCCCAAAGGGGAGCGAATTTCCTCGTCTTCTTGGACACTAGCCATAGCACCAGCCCAGGAGCCGCGTAGTTGTCGGCTCCCCTTTCACGTGCCTGCTCTGCTCACAACACAACACACCGCGTGCTGCTCCCGGAAAGAGGAAGCAAGCGACAATGAACTGGATTTCAAAATAAAGTCGCGTCTAATGTCCGAGGTCAAACACGGCGATATAAATCGATGTTTACGTTTAGCATCGATGCCAATAAATCGTAGAGCATTATATCGATTAATCGATGTGTATCGATGAATCGTTACACCCCTAGTAGCAAATATGACATTAATGACATTATGATTAATGAATTCTGATTACTATCATAGCCGGTTTGGACGTGTCCTTTCAGGGTCATAATTGTGTGTCTACCGCTGCCTCGTGGCAGCCAGGCCTAAAAAAAGATGGGAACGCCTGAGGGAGTTTTGCCAAGATGAATTAGGAAGAACTTTATGAAATAAAGTTGATGTTAAAACATAGGTGGATGTAATGTCTGGAAGCTTGTGTTCAACAGAAGGCTGTTTGGTAACAGTGAACAACGGACAAATTCAGCAAGGTAATTTAATTACGCCATGACCCAGATTCGTTCCGGGGATGCTACGGCCACAACGCTATACGATCATGCAATAGCATACAAGAAATTTAGGGTCTTTTCTTTAGGATCTTCAGCCGAGATACCCAGGCAGACCATGAAAGAATGTTGTTAAAATGTTGGTGGAACTATCCAACTGCGCAGATCTGATGATCCCAAAGATTTGGGGTGAGACAACATTGAAAAAACGTTTTTTCTTTGTTGACAGTGTCACTTCTTTTGTGGCTTAGCTCTTCTTCGTTTCACATCTAAAGTATCGTATCAGTTTACCTTGTAGCTTATACTACACCGTACATATCATGTCGCCCATACAACTCATGCATGAGATGCGATGGCTGAGATATTTAGGCGATGGGTTGCTACTCCATTGTGCTCTCCACTCATAATTTCATCACATCCTCGTCGGATTTTCATTATCTTCACAAAGTAGCTTGGCACAACGTACATAACGTGAATTGTCATCACCAGATGAACAAGACGAGGTGGCCGAGAGGTTAAGGCGATGGATTGCTAATCCATTGTGCTCTGCACGCATGGGTTCAAATCCCATCCTCGTCGAAAGTTGATGTTAAATTGTTGTACAGTGGGGCCTTGGTTTTTGAACCTCCCGGTTCTCAAACAAATCATTATTTGAACAAAACATTCGAGAATTTTTTGCTTCGGATGTCGAACGAAATTCGATTGGCGAACATCGCGAGCCAACTGACTCCGTTCGTTTCCATTACATTCTCGTTACTCTGAGGATTGCAACAACTCTAATCATGCCTCCAAAGGAAGCAAGTGGGAGCAGTAAAGCCATCCTAAAACACAAAGACGCTCCTAAAGCAATGCAACAGTGAGCGCCCGGCGCGCTGCGGTTGCGCGATCGGACCAAATTAAGCTCTCTGCGCACTGAGGTCCACCCACTTAAATTTTGGAAAGTACATCAGGACTTTAAAAATATTTTCTAAGTTTTAGCGACCGCTCTGTCACAATAATGCGACCAGCATCGGCGAAGCACTGCAGTTGCGGGATCGGACAAAAATGCGCAAATGAAAAAATACTTTAAAAAGGCGGGTTTTTCTTTGCTTGGAACGGATTAATTTCTTTCCATGATTCGGAATTTGAACGATTCACTTCAACAGCCTTCTGCAACGGATTGTGGTCGAAAACCGAGGCTCCACTGTATCTGTAATCTGGTTTGTATTTGACTCAATATAGTAATATTTATACTCTTTGGCAGCTCGGTGGTACACTGGTTAGAATGTCCGCTTCACAGTTAAGAAAGTGCGGGTTTGATTCCATCAACGACTGTTGTGTGTTGTTGATGATGTCCGTTGTTTGGTCAGGAAAACAAAGATGTGGGGTAACGGTTGGTTCTTTATTGGCAAGATCTTGGGTTGTTTAATGGCGGTCAGTACGCATGGCACTTCAGCAGATGTAACAACACCCCCCATCTCCAGATCAGAAGGTTTTATACTGTCCGGAAAAGGCGGGAAAGCGTCACCTGACCATTTGGTATCTATGTGTATTGGAGAGTCACTGCCCTGTGTGTGCGTGTGTGTGTGTGTGTGTGTGTGTGCGTGTGTGTGTGTGTATATGTGCGTGTGTGTGTGTATGTTGTTGTAAGGCGGACGTAGTTAAGAGCGCCATGAGAACGTTGAAGGGGCAAGTGTGGGCGTGGATTGTATATATAAAACCCGCGCCCTATGACGCGGTGCGCCCTATGTGTGTTAAACACAGTCATGGAACACATAACGGAGACTGCGCCTTTTATTACGGTGCGCGTTTTAATTGTGAAAATACGGTAACTCGTCAGCGCTGGTTTACTGCAATTTGACGACAAACCGCAAAACTATTGGGCATAGAAAGCATCATTTATTGGCACGACTAAAGACTTAAATTTATCAGAAAGAGAGGAGTTAGACCTACTAACAAGGTGGCTAGGTCCAAGATCTGCAGAACAGGTGAAAAGGGTTCATGGAGTAGCCGCTGGAGGCGTAAAGATGATTTGGGAACGGGTTGAAGAGTGTCACCGTTCCTCAGAAGCAATTGAGGACACACTGCTAAACAAGATAGAGGAGTTTCCAAGGCTAACAAACAAAGATACGAGCCAGCTAAGAGACCCGGGAGACATCTTGTAGGAGCTATTGTGGGAGCTAAGTCAGATGATTGATTGATTGATTGATTGATTGATTGATTGATTGATTGATTGATTGAAACTTTATAGATCCCCGGGGGTGGGGAAATTCAGGCCCCAGCAGTATACATACTGAAAAGGGAGCAACAGCAATGTCTAAATATTTCATATTAATTTTATATTAATTTATGAAAACATAGTTGCTCCATCAGAGCACAGACACGGCACACACAGCTTGGTAACTTTTCCATTACACATAAGGCAGAGCTTATTAACGTCATGACATATTGATACAAAACATTCAGTAGACAACAAGACATTCTTATGAGGATATGTTTTTCCTTCTTTTCCCCTCCCTTTTCTTCCCTTCCGTATTCCTGCTTGCGGAGAATATAAAACCTTCTGATCTGGAGTCTGACGTGGTTGTTCTCCTCTGCTGAATTGCACTTGTACTGACTGCCGTGAATCAACCCAAGATCTTGCAAATAAAGAACCAACTATTACTCCACATCTTTGTTTTCTTTGCTCAACGACGGACATCTTGAACAAAACGCAACATAACCCTGCCTGATAGTAGTGTGTTTGAATTGTTGATTAGCGGTTGGTGCTAAAGCCTCATTGCTAGCAAGAGAACTGGTCTTGCAAAAAAGGATTCACTCGCTGAGTCCAAATTCACAGGCTGCATCCTTAGAAAGTTTTTTTATTTTTTATTGCCAATTATAGGGCTGCATGACGTGACTCCCGGTGCGACGCGAACGCACATCACGTGACACACGAATTCAGCCTTGAAACTGGCATTCGTTAAATGGCGACGGATGCTGAGCGGAGACTACACACGTATATTTTAAAGTCATTTCCCATATTACTCTTTCAAATATCTATTCAGAAACTCTGAACATATAAGGACATATTGATTGAGAGAAAACAGGGGGGGGGGCTGAGAGTGGACAGGTTTGGTGAACCCCCGACATCTGGTCAAGGGGGTGTTTTATGATGTTGGGGGAAACAGAACAACTTGATTGCTTCCTCTGCAGCTGGTTAACCAGTGCAGAGGTCTTAGCACTTTGTTTACGATGTTGTGGGAACAAACAGAATATTTTTTCCCCCTCAGCAACTGGTTAATCAATATAGTCTCCATTCCAACACAATCATACAATCAAGACTGTTGGGTCCACAACATTTATCTGAACAGAATCTCACAGAGGCGGGATATGTCTTCGATGGCCAGCGACTTCTGCAGAAGGGCGACCCAGACACACAGCGAGTGTGGCTGAGATCCGCGCCTTCCCTCAGTTTGGTCGTGCCTTTTATTGAGGAACAAACAATGGGGCAAGTGTACATGAATGCATAGCTTCTTTAGACAGGAAGGACATTCCACAGCACAACAGGATACTATCTCGGACAGAAGCGGTATGGTCAGCTCATGACTTTATCTAGGAGAAAGACGTAGTCTTAACGCCTATGGGACGGATACGCCTGTGGCGTTCTCATGACCTCCACTTAAATAGGACCTTTGTCTGCTTCAGCTATCGCACGACAACCTCATGTCCTGTTTAAGAGAAATAGAAATGGGGCTTATTGTATAGCGCGGCTCGTGACTCCAAACATGCGCTCCTTAGCCAGCCATCTGCTTCCAAGTCAACATCACGAGGTCAAAATGTCACATCCTGTAGAAGACTTGCACACGAGTAGATACATAGAATCCAATGATGAAAAGTATATTTTTCCCAACATTCCCCCCTGTTTAACATTGGAATTCATAGGAAACCAAAACATCAGCTAATAACTACATATGTGTATAAATGAGTATATGCCTACACAATTTAGTATGGCAACAACAAAAAGTATGAACGTTTACATTCCAGAGTGCATCAGAACTACAGCTCTCCATTCGGCTTTGGCCATGTTCGTCATAATGGAATGTATTTTGTTTTGGATCATCAAAAAGAAAAAACAAACAGGCAGGCGATTTACGCAAGGTGGTCCCACTCATCTTGTTCACGATGGACCAACATGATATTCTGGACAGCAAATGCTGATGTCAACATTTTAGTCATCATGTGACGAATACAAGGTATGATGCATGATGTAAAAATACAGAGAAATAACAGTATGGCAACTAAAAGAACTGCGACTTTCAAGAGAAGTTGCCTCCAATTGCCGTAAAACAGCCACCAAAAGGGATGGACATCCTTGGCCGGAGTTTCATCCTGGGACATAGCCCTACGGAGGTTCCGAAGTCCTTGTAGAGCATACTCGAGGTGGGTGTCATTTTCTCCTGGGATGTAGGTACAACAGGAGGTACCAACTATTTCACACACACCTCCTTTTTCGGCAGTCAGGAGGTCCAAAACCATTCGGGACTGTAGTGCCATTAGTCTCAGAGCTTGCAGTTCCGTCTGGTAACCTGTAAGGGGCCCTTTTGTCCTGTGCTCCAAAGCTTGTATTCATCTGGTACGTCTGAGCCCCAGACACTGTCGTAGGGACGGAAGGTGGGGGCAACAGCTGCACGTCTCTTTCGCTGATGATGTTCCTGAAAATGTGTCAGACTGAGGAACACAGTGTGATCTGACACATATACGGGGGCACATGTGCCATCCCATTGTCCTGGAAGGACTGCGTAGCCTCGGCGACCACAAAGCCACCATCCCCCTTCGATGATAGAGTGGGGATTTTCGCCTCCTGCTAGGATTTGTCGGATTGCTACTGTGGTATTCATCAAGGTCTCGCTGGAAGGTTCTAGAAGTGCGGTGGTGATGCAGCGTTTTGTATCTCCCACCTTTATTCCATCAACACGTCTTCGTCGGAAGCACAGGGGATGTGAGATGGTTTCACTCACTTCGAGAGTCACTGGTGCGGGTGTGACGACAGAACTTCTTGACACTATTGTGAATGGCCTTGAGATGTTGTAACAGGGATGGGCGGCTAGTTGTGCCTCATTACTTTCCGACCGTCTGAGTCCTTTGAGGGGATTAAACCCAAAAGCCCTTAGTATTGCGAAACACCATCCATTTTACTCTGGCATGGGTCGGGCATGTAGGACGGGCTGTTGACTTGATCGTGGCATTATGGAACATACATAACATTCAGTTTGATTGTATGTTTTAGCCAACATTGACACATACTGGTACCACATGTTGTCTGCATGTGGTATATCTGGGTTTATCTTTATATACTTTGTCAACAGTTCGGTCGTCATTCTCTTGATTCGAGCGGAAGTTCCACTTTCCCCTTGGGGACCCTGGACACTCCATGTCATTGGCAAGCATGCTACAGCCACAGCACAGACAAGCACTCCTCTGAGTGCCATTTTCCGTTCAGTTCCACAGAGCCACCTGAACCCCTAGGGAGCTAAATGGTCAGGGTTCTTAGTTCTTCACCGGTTTGAGACTGATGCCAAACTATAATTGGCACCCCCCTTTGCAGCCGGATACTTCGCCCTGACCGGGGCCTAGGAGCCAGCACTCTCTGCAGCTTACAGTGGCTGAGATGTATCCAGCTGGGTCTTTCTGCACAGCTGTGGGTGTGGCGAGTAGGACTTGGAATGGTCCCTCCCACCGGGGTGAAGACCACGTCTTTCGTTTGATTACTTTGATGAAGACCCAGTCACCTGGTTTTGCTGAGCCATCCTGTGGAGATAAAGGAGTGGAGGGCAGTAAACTTGCATTTGACACATTTTTCGTTTGCATGGTTTTGATCATGTAGTCAGCTAGAGTTAGCTCTTCTGTGTCTTTGTCTTGATCATGTGAGATCAGAGGGAGCCTGTATGCTCTGCCATGAATGATCTCATAAGGGGTTAAACCCTTGCCACAGGGCATAATCCTCATATAGAGTTTTACAAAATCTAGACATTCGGGCCATGGTCTTCCTGTTTCTGCCATGCATTTGGTTAATGACCGAATTGACAAAATGTGGTCCGTTGTCACTGTAAATGGTCTCTGGGATGCCATAACTGGGAATGATGGTCTTGCAGATAGCCTTTGCTATTCATAGCATCTGCATTCTTTGCTGGGATTATTTCTGTCCACCTTGAAAAGGCATCGATTAGGACTAATCAGTATTTGTACAGTCCACACCTGTTTGGTTCTATGAAGTCCATATGCGACATTTGGAACGGATATGTTGGTTCTGGGGATTTTCCTCTTTTTGGTCTTACATTCCCTTGTGCATTATTTTTTATACAGACTTCACACGTTCTACAAAAAAGTTTTGAGTACAAATTGAAACCATACGTTGTAAAGTGTTGTGATATTAGCTCCTGCATCCCCCCCTGTCGACACATGAGTACTTCCTTGTGTCGAAATTGCAGCTGCTCTAAAAAGGGATTTAGGGAGAACAAGCTTATTATTTACAACGTATATGTCTTTGTCTGTCAGATGTGCACCTTTAGCAATCCACATTTTCTGTTCTTGTTTAGGGGCTAAATGTTGCATATCATGCAAGATCTGTATATTTATTAGTTCTTCCCTTTCTGACGGCAATCTCAGAAATAGGTCTGAGGTTCTGTATTTGCCTATAGCAGCTTCCTTTGCTGTTTTATCTGCTAAGGCATTGCCTATTGATACAAAATCTTTCCTCCGTGTGTGTGCCTCACATTTGCAAATTGCAAGCTTTGTGGGCAACATTACTGCCTGGAGGAGCTGGATTAGAAGTTGTGCATGTGTTATTTGCTTTCCTGTCGAAGTTATCATTCCACGCCTTTCCCATTGTTTTGCAAAGTAAAAAACTGTTGAAAATGCATACTGGCTGTCTGTGTATACAATTAGGTCTTGTCCATCTGCTAGAGTACACGCTCTGGTCAGTGCAATGATTTGTGACAATAACAGAGCTGTATAAGACAAATGTCTGGCTGGAGACAGCATGTTCATTTTACTTTGAAGTAACAACACATCAACAGCATGTGGTACCAACAGGTCTGTGGGATGGAACAAGTTAACCTCTGCTGACGATTCTACTGCCATTGCAGCAGCACATATAACGAACACATTTTCCACTTTGTTCTCAACAGGTGTTAACCCTTCTGAAGTGGGGGTGAGTTTCATATAGAGGTTCTTTTAGGTTCCCGTGTGGATCATGTTTCACACAAACAGGACATGCTTTTTTTTAAAAAAAAAAAATTTCACTAAAGAATCTAAACCGAAGGTAACTAATAACTCATCCCCCCCTGTTGTCACATAAGTGACACAATTGGGGTTGCCTTAAGAAGTCATTTTGGCAAAACAGTTTTGTTACTGACGTGGTCAATAACACCTTATCCATTATCGCACCCTTTGTTGTTTGAACTAATGCCACTCTCAATTTTGTCAATGCTTCTACTTTTGGTGTCCACGCGAATGTATCTTCGACTGCTAACGGCTGTCCATGAGCCACTCCTGTCAGTGGCTTAGCAATGTCAGCATAACGTGGAGCCCAAGCTCTGCAGCAATCACAGAAAAAAAAACACAAGTTGTTCTTTGTGACAGGTCGTGGTGTGTCTAATATAGCCTGTTTCCTGCCTCATTGCACTGCTCTCCCTTTCGCTGAGAGTAAACCAAGATAGTTTACTTCTGGTTTTACCCATCGTAACTTCTGTTACTTGACTTAATTTCCTCTCTGGCCTAAATGCTGCATGAGGAGAAAGGAATCTCATCCCCACGCTTCCTTTGTTTCAAAAGCAATTATCATCAATGTAGACCAAAACTTGACTTTTAGATGAAAGCGTAAAACCAGCCATTCAATTCATGATAATCAGTCAACCACTGTGAAATAAGCCCTATTTTCTTTTCTTAGCATTAGATTTGCTCAAGATCACTCTTTCTTCAAAGTTGCTCTGCTAATTTTCCCATAGCATTCTCCAACAACGTCAACCATTCAACCTGTATCTTGTCAGTTATTCATTCCTGCTCATTTGCATCTCTTTCTCTTTCACACACACACACGCACGCACACACACACACACACACACACACACACACACACACACACACACACACACACACACACACAGCCTCCATTATACACTGGTCTCACTCTCCTCAAGCTCTCTTCAAGCTGTTCACACAGTCATACATTATTTTCAATTCACATTCCTCATTTGAATTTGCCCCATCTCAAGGTTCTTGATAAAACAACCCACTCATTCCAATTTTGACATATTCCAAAAATTCACATTTACATTGTCCCAGTTTGAAATTCACATCATTCAGCCCATTCAAATCACACCGGGGAAAGTTTTCAACATTCCCGAAATCGCTAAATTAAAAAATTATGTTTTCACGTTAACTTATTAATCCTTTGTATGGCATGCTCAAACTTGGCCAATAAAAGATTGATTAAATTTTCTGCAAAATTTCACAAAATTCATTTTTTCACCTCTAATTTCTACATTTTTCCAACTGATTCAATTCTGCTCCAACATCATTCTGTTGCATCCTCTAAGTATTTATTAATCTTTTACGCCTTCACACGCAATTTCTCCAGAAATTGCATTTTCTAGTTTCAAAATCATTTTGCCTTTTTGTGTCGTGGTGCAAATCGAATAGACCGCAGTCTAGTAAATTTCCTTGCACACTATTTTAGCCAATTTCATAATTTTAACACATAGACACACATAAACACACAGAAAACACAAGGACAAGACAAGGGCCCACAATAAAGACGCAATAGACAAACAACATCAACAAACAGCGCTGCGCAAACGTCTTCATCTATTTGATGTTTTGGTTTTACTATTTTTATTTATTTTTTCACATTAGTGGCCTTATCTTTCAAAAAGGTTGACACCTGTATCATTCGCATACATCAGCATCGTTTATACTTTGGGGAAACTTAACAGCCTTCGTCATGCTTCTTGTTTGTACAGGAGTTCTAATTGACTGACCATGACATATTTTGCTATTATATGGGGGAGTTTACAGATCTTTTAAATTTAGATGCATGTTTTGCATAGGAGCAGAAAGAGCTTTTTGCCTCAGGCTCCTCTGCTTAACAGTGCGCCCGCGCACTGTGGCTTCATTGTCTGACAAACATACTTGCGGCCTCATTGCTCTTAATGACACTTGCCTCAAGTTTGGTAACTTATTTAACATATATACTTCTCATCTCCTTATACATTGTCAGTAACACTTTGACGGCCCCCCATTTTAATGAATTTAGTCCAACTGTCAAATCCTAGGGATTTCTAAAGCTGGAATGTTTCTTTAGTGGGATAACAACTTTCTGTGGTAATTCCTGCTTCGACCAGTTTCCTGGTGAGGAATTCTTGCCTGTGCTTCCACAGAAATTCGTTATTTCTTCCCACTATATTACATGCAGCACATACGTGCTACCATTCACACACACATTCACACCGCGGAATTTTCTTAACACAACGAGGTGTATTTACGTCTACAAGTTCCATCTGTAGACCGAATTCCTATCACTTGGAATTCACAACAAGGACTCCGCCGCCCTTACCCGGGTACCCTTTTTTCCGGGGACTAAAATACCCCAACCACGCAGCCAACGAAGAGGTCTCACCGAATCTCTGAAAGATTTCTCTTGAAGATTCCGTCAATCGTCGCCGCCGAGAGGTGCTGAACTGGACTTCGCCGGCCTGGTGGATGAACATCGCTCCCCAGGGCTTTCCTTCAGGGTCCTGGGACCTCTGCCGTGCACGGATTCGACGTCCTCAACACTCCTCGGATCAGCGAGCAGATTTCCAGGAATCCCGGACGAGCCCCCAAAAATGTTGGGTCCACAACATTTATCTGAACAGAATCTCACAGAGGCGGGATATGTCTTCGATGGCCAGCGACTTCTGCAGAAGGGCGACCCAGACACACAGCGAGTGTGGCTGAGATCCGCGCCTTCCCTCAGTTTGGTCGTGCCTTTTATTGAGGAACAAACAATGGGGCAAGTGTACATGAATGCATAGCTTCTTTAGACAGGAAGGACATTCCACAGCACAACAGGATACTATCTCGGACAGAAGCGGTATGGTCAGCTCATGACTTTATCTAGGAGAAAGACGTAGTCTTAACGCCTATGGGACGGATACGCCTGTGGCGTTCTCATGACCTCCACTTAAATAGGACCTTTGTCTGCTTCAGCTATCGCACGACAACCTCATGTCCTGTTTAAGAGAAATAGAAATGGGGCTTATTGTATAGCGCGGCTCGTGACTCCAAACATGCGCTCCTTAGCCAGCCATCTGCTTCCAAGTCAACATCACGAGGTCAAAATGTCACATCCTGTAGAAGACTTGCACACGAGTAGATACATAGAATCCAATGATAAAAAGTATATTTTTCCCAACAAAGACAATTTGTCAACCCTAACAATCTTGGGCCAGGAACTGAGCAGGAAAAGGGTTTCTCACCTGTGTGTGTTCTTGTGTTTATTTTTAAGTGACTGTTCTGAGAGATTCTTTGACCACAAACTGAGCAGGAAAAAGGTTTCTCACCTGTGTGTGTTCTTGCATGTGTTTTTAAATGTCGCTTCTGAGAGAATCTTTGGCCACATCTTTTTGATGAAAAGACACACCTTGTCCTTTTGCTCGTTAGGCATGACTGTTGTCACATTCAAACTTGTACATAAAGGAGAATCAAAATCAGGACTCGACCCTGCTTTCCAAGACCAGCGCTTCAACCAGCTATGAGGTTCGAGAACACTAACTGGTTCTCAAACTTGGCCCAGCTATCTTGCTTTGCTTGCTCGCAAAATAGTAGCATGGTAGAAGGCGGCGCCCCAGTTGGCCGCGGCCGCCACGGGTCTCAACAATCGACGAGGATTTTCACAAAATATGTCGCCTAGGACACTACAAACAACACAAAGTTTAGTTTATC